>NW_019170458.1:768780-833650 GCF_001890805.1 Aspergillus glaucus CBS 516.65
AGAAAAAAAAGAAAAAAAAAAAAAAAAAAAAAAAAAAAAACAGAATTAAAAGCAGATTATAAAAACAAGTAGAGAAAAGAGAATAACAAGAATTAAATAAATAAGAGACACTGTACAGAGAGAGAAACAAAATAGAGGGAGTGTGAGTGGAAGAGGAGGAGAGAGAGAGGATTGCGGAGAGGAGAAGAACGGCGGGCGGAGACAATAAGGGGAGATCGACAGTGCAGTATGCAAACGAGTGGAATACGGACAGTTGGCATACTACTATGTTTGTAGATATGGATTGAATACTATAGAATGTTCTATGTATGTCAATTGGATATTGTACAGACTAAGAGAATAGTGGTGGTGATGGTGGTGGTGGTGGTGGTTGTACCTATAATTGCATACCTGTACATGGCACCGAGATACTAGCGGTAAGAGCCATGATGCTTCATGATGCTGAGAGGAATATAAAGAATGATATAAGAATGCCTCCAGGGGTAATACTGTACCAGAGGTTGCAACGCGATCCATGGTTCGCATGCGGATATAGAAAAGTAAACAATGCTATAACACCAGGGTATCACTATACAACAAATCACGAAAAGACAACTATGCTCGCACACTCAGCAACCACTCCCATTGCCGTCGTCCCTCTGCCGTCTGTACCTGCGTCGAAATCTTTGGCCGCATTCTATCATGCACCTGTAGCGCCTTTGCGCGCAGTTCCTGCTGGGTCCGGTTCCGCAGTCGATGCCCGAAATGCCCAATGATCTGGAGGTACCGGTCAGGCCCTAGTCGTGTTAGTACTTTTGTGTGCCATGTGGCATAGTTACAACGTACCCTGATATGCCCGCAGCCCATCTATCAGAGCTAGGCCCTCGTCTTGAGACCACTCGCGGCCAGTATCGTCCTCAATCACTATAGAACCGCGCGATCCACCCTGTCCGGACCTATCCGAGATAGAGCTGTAGGATCTTGCTGATTTCCTTCTTCGTAAATCCCGTGAATCTAGCGCTTTGATGATGGCGTTCAGTGCTCGTCCAAGTTCTTTGCAGCGCACCGTACCATGCACAATCCGCTGCATCTTCATACTCGTAGTGCGATCGCAAAGCTGCCGGAGGAGAACAAGCACACGACGAAAGTGTTCGTAAATCCCAGGAAACATGTCCGCATCGGTATAGTAAGCATTGAAGCATGCAAAGACCAGCTTAACCATTTCCGGAATCACTCGTGCCTCAAATTCGTCCACTAGGTCACATGCATACACTTCGTCACGAGCTCCATCGGGCCTGGTGGCTAGATGATAGGCTTGGTCGAGCAGCCTCTCTCCCTCACACCGGATGCTCCCGAAGAGGTTGTCGCATTGTCTGAGCGTCATGTCAGATGGCCGATTATCCCTTTCCCCGTAAAGCCGAGACAGTACTTTGATTGTTGTCCAGATATCCACGAACGACTCAGCTAAAGCGGGATCAACCAGTTGCTTCAGTTTTCTGGCTGTCCTGGTCAAGGTGAGCCAGTTCACTCGTTGTCCACCAAGTCTCATCGCCTCCTCCATCCATTGAAGTTTTCTGACCTGCTCCTCCTCTTCTGCGATGGCTGCTGCCCTCTCTGCCTCGTCTTCCTCGTTATCAGACACTCCACTTTCTTCGCTTTCGCTTTCGCTTTCGCTTTCTCTACTCTGCCCAGTTACAAACATTGGGTTCTGGTTGCTTTGGGGCCGGGTTAGCCCCGGAGAATAGCGCTCGACACGGCGTCGTTTTCTGGGCTGACGTTGTGGAAAGTCCTCTTCGTCCGCATCAGAGGGTTCGGGAGAAGAGCTGCTGGAATCTTGTTCATTTTCCGGTTGGAAACTCGAAATAGATTCCCCGCCGTCGTTTACCGTATCATCGGGTAACTGCTCCTCTTCTGACTCGGGTTCATCGGGTTCTCTTTGTATACGATTCCTCCGCGTCTCCAGCTCTGCTAGTAAGCCCCGTAATCTCGCGTTGCCCGCTCGTTGGGCTTCATCTACCGCACTATTCTCCTCCGACGAGTCGTCAGATTCACTTTCAGATTCCCCATCTGTATGACCACTGTGCATCGCCTGCTCTGGTAGACTCCGTTGTCTATGTGGTATACTCGTTCTGCTTGATCTTTCGCCTTCGTCTACCGCAATATCGGCCAATTGCTCCTCCGATTCAGAGTCATCTGATTCCCTCTCCGCCTCCCTTTCTATATAATCTTCGCGCATCTCCTGCTCCGCTGGTGAGCTTTCTGGTCTATGTGGTATGCCCATGCTGCTCGACTGTTCGCCGTTAACCGCGTTATCGACTGATTGTTCGTCCTCCCACTCAGACTCATCAGATTCCCTCTCTGCCTGATCCCTACGCACCTCCTGCACTGGTGGTGAACTCCGTGGTTTATGCGGTGAGCTCAGGGGCAACCTGATCTCGACCACTGAAGTGGGCGGATGACTCCAGTTCCTGCTCTCGCTGGGTCGATTGGTTTCAGCCTCGCCAAGCTCTTCTGCGTTTGACTGTTCCGCTTCTGAATCACCGCCTTCTTCCTGTCCTGTGTTGTCGGCATAGGTTTCGTTGGTCGCGTTAGGTTCGTCGGGTTCGTCATCGCTGGATGGCACCTGGCCATTGAGAAGTGCGGTAGGGGAGAGGAAGCTCGGGAATTCCTTGTCGTCTGATTGTCCGTGTGATTTCCGTAGAGAACGTGTATTCGGCCGTTTGGTAGTTTCAGGCTCATCGTCTGAGAATAGGTGGATTTCTTGCTCCTCGTCGTCCTCCTCTTCCTCTTCCTGTTCCTGTTCGTCCCCATTGTTGTCCTCATCTTCACCCTCCTCGTCACTTTCCTCCTCTTCATCCTCACCACTCTCCTCATGATAATCAAACCCCCGCGTAGACCTCAGCGACCTCCGCCCTCCACTCCCTGTCATCACCTTATCATCACCACCCCCCGAAGATCCAGTCTCCCGAATCCTCGTAGACCGTCGCGGCGTAATCGGCTCACTAACCCCAACCCTCTCCCTCCCAGCATTCCCTCCACGCTCCTCTGGCGACTTCGGTATATTCCAAATACCATCACTCCTGGGCTCCTGCGCGCGAGAGACCGCGTGGAGCTTGCGACGGGGCGGGAGCACGCGCGAACGGGTGTTGGGGCTGGCGTTGGCGTTGGCGTTTGGGTCTGGGTTTGCGCTGCCGACGTTATTCAGGATGTCGAGGGTTTGGAGGGTCGAATCACGTTTTCGGGAGCGCGACGATGGCATTGTGATTGTTTTGCATCAGTGCATTCGTGAATTAGAGGCGTGTGGCTTCGGACAGCCCGTGTTAAATGGTGGAAATGTTCCTTTCCTTGCGGAGATAAATAAATTGATCTGCCACCGCCATCGTCATAGCGATAGCGGAGTATATATAGCTCCCACCCCGCGACCACCTCACCTTCTACAGCTTTATTCTTATATTGAATTGATTCCTCCATACCATATCTAAATACAAAGATACACAATGACAACAAATGGCCTCCCCATCCGCGTCCTCCCAACCCTCGACCCCTCCGAGGGGCCAACACACCCCTTCAGCACCCCCAGCAAGAAAATCCACGAATCCAACGACGTCTCCTCCTTCCTAACCAGCAAAGCCTACGTCGACATAATGACCTTCCTCCTCCAACTAAACCGCTCCATATTCCCGCTCAAAAACCCCGACGGAAGCGTGCAAACTTGGACCCTGAACTCGGAGGCCGTCGAGTTCTCGGCCCCCGTGAGGCAATTGCAGCAGTTGCTGGCGAAGCTTGAGGGGATACTCGAGGAGGCGCCGCCGGATCAGGGGCCGAGGAGGTTTGGGAATGTGGCGTTTCGGAGATGGTTCCAAATTGTGGAGGGGAGAGCGGATGAGTTGTTGGAGGGGTGCCTTGCGCCGGAGGTGTTAGAGCTGAGAAAGGGTAGGGATGGGGTGACGGCGAAGGAGGAGTTGAAGGGGTACTTTTTGGGGAGTTGGGGGAGTGCGCAGAGGTTGGATTATGGGACGGGGCATGAGTTGAGCTTTTTGGCGTTTTTGGGGGGTATTTGGAAGTTGAATGGGTTTCCGCAGACTACTCCTGGGGTTGAAGAGAGGGCTATTGTTTTGGGAATTGTGCAGCCGTATGATCTCGTTGCCGGAAGTATGGGACAACATGGCTGACAGCATCAGGTACCTCGAGCTCACCCGAACTATCATCAAACGATACACCCTAGAACCGGCAGGGTCACATGGAGTCTGGGGTCTAGACGACCACTCATTCATCCCATACATCTTCGGGGCAGCTCAATTTGCTCCTGCAGTGGCAGAATCCGAGCCATTTCCCGAAGAAGGCTCACTACCAGATGCACCAGACCCAGGAGGCGTTGCTAAAGCCAACATCGTCGAGAGGGAGCGGAAAACGAACATGTATTTCTCCGCAGTCGGTTTCATCTACGATGTCAAACGCGGGCCATTCTGGGAACATAGTCCGATGCTTTATGATATCTCTGGGATTCGGACGGGGTGGGCGAAGATTAACAAGGTACCACCACCCCACTAGCCCTATAAGAAGTTGCCGTTGCTGACAGTCACAGGGCATGATCAAAATGTACAACGCAGAAGTCCTCTCCAAATTCCCCGTCGTCCAGCACTTCCCCTTTGGCTCGCTATTCAGCTTCGATCGCGATCCAAACGCCATCGTCCCTCAAACTCAACCTCAGTCACAACCATCAACCACCAGACCAGCACCTCCATCAGCAGGACCAGGACCAGGGTCAGGAACCAAAGCCCCATGGGCCACTGGAACCTCAACAGGTGCAGCGTCAGCCAGAGTACCCCCTTCTGCCTCTTCCTCGCTCCCAGATACGTCGAGGTTACCACCGGGGCCGATGGCTCCGACTAGGGCTCCGTGGGCGAAGCCTGCTGCTGGAGCTGGTGGTGAGTCTGGGGATTTGGGACAGACAAAATCTCCTTGGGCGAAATGAATGTGATACGAGTTATGTAGTTTGATATGTTATGACCATCTACTACGATATACCCCTATTGCATGAGAAATGTATCGTTCATATGAATGATGTGGATGGAAATGTGTCCAAGAATAACTGTTGGGGTATCATAGTAACAAACAAACGCCCTTATATATACAAGTAGTACAAGTTACGAAGAATCCGATCCGTAATCCACCAATGCAACTGGAGCCGGGTTCTTTTCAAGCGGCTTTTTCATCTTGGGTTGAGGTTGAGGCTGCGGTCCAGAAGCCCTGCCATTGCTTTGGGCCTCGACATTCGGCCCGTCCTTCTCAGTCCCAGCGTGAACAGACGCCTTTGCTATCCTCCGTCTCTTAACTTCAGGCTGCCACGCATCTTCATCCACAGCATTCAAAAACGGATCCACGGCCGCGCGAGTATTCCCCGTCAACTCGTGTCGAAACGCAGCTTTGCGATTTGCCAGTAAATCCGCCGTTCGAACTCTCCCATGCTTCTTCTCTTTCCCATCTTTCTCCTTTCGAGCATCCACAGCGAATAACGGCCGTAACCGCGTAGCCCGCACCGCATCCTCCACAGACTCGGGAGCAGCAGCACCACCGAAATCCACCAACCCAGCCCTCACCTTATCTTCCTCATTCTCGGCAACCAACTCAATCCCCAAACTCATCTTATCCTTCAACGCCTCCGTACCCTTCTCCGTGCGCTCAAGCTGTTTCCTCTCAACCCGAAACGACCTCCGCAACCGCCTCGACTTCTCATACGGATCATCCCAGTCACGACTCTGCCGCTCCTGCAGCTCCAAAATCCTCGAACTCTCCGTCTCCGCGCGCCTCTTATCAACAACCTTCCCCTCCAACCTCGCCAACGGATCATCACCCCCCTCCTTCCCCTCCCTCCCAAGCTTAAGCGCAATCTCCCCCAACCCCGCGACAGCCGGAACCTGATCCTCCCCAGTCTCCCTCTTCCTCGCCCCCTCGGTAACCACATACGCCGTATTCTTCGGATCCGTGCGAATCTCAATCCACCCCCCGCACGCGGTATGTTTCATCCGGAAACTGAATATCGGGGTGGAATAGTAGTTTCCGACTTTCTTTTTCTCGGCGTTGAAGCGTACGCCTTGTCCGATTATAGTCTCGTGGGGGGTGCAGGTTGTGCACCAGATTGCGAAGGGCATTTCGAAGCGGACGGTTGGGGTGGTTTTCGTGCGCGTGTGTTTGTTGAAGTTTGTGGGGGTGCCGGTGTTGTCGGGGGGGTAGTACCTGCTGTTATTAGAGAGTAGTGCTTGGTAGAGAGTCTGGATGGTACTAACCTCCCCATATCTAAGCTTGTCAGCTATGTCCGTCATGGTACCGGTGTATGCGATACTTACTGAAGCCCTGCATTTTGGCGGATTGGCTGGATTGGCCAGATCACTCAGTAATTAGTCGTAAGGCCAGTCAGCTTTATCAGCAAAGCTGGTATGGAGTGTTGAAGGAAAGTCATGATGAAGTTTGGATTGAGCGCGATGGCGGACAGTTATGCATATATGCGCTTAGTAACACCGGCATAAATATACATAACTATTCTACGGAGTAGACCGAGTCGGTATTACGTCCAAGACCGCATACGAGAAGCCAGGTTAATTGATGGGTAGCCGCTAGACTAATATTGGTCTTCTCTAGTTGCGATACTATATTAGTGTCATATAGGATGTACTTATATAGATAAAGGCAAATCCGAAGAAAACAGATGCAACCCTAAGAGATCACACAACCTTCTTCAAGGCAAATTGCCGTCTCCTGGCGATTTTTTTTCCCTGACAATTCATGATATAATGAATAAAACCTGTCTCAGAGCAACTGAAGCCCAAATGGTTCCTTGTCGAAAGCCATGCAGGTTTCCCACGTACATCCTCTGATACATGGCGTTGATTGTATGCACACTTGTACGGGTGCGCAGGTGGCAAGATAGTCAATATGTATCATGATATGAATGGCTCATGATATTCTTTTTTTGACTCCATTGTGTCAGGGTCTTTTGACCTTGGGCATCATCATGATGTCCCATCGACAAACAGCTCAAGGGCCGGTGTCGAAGTCCTCGCTTGGCTGGTTCGTAGCGAGTAGTTGTGCTGGCCCTCACGAGTGGCCTTTCAGTATAGACGTGGCCTGTTATTATGCCCTGTTCAATGCGGTTATGCCTGCAAGAACCAAAACCCAGAGAGCACAAGGGCATTCACTGACTTCTATCCAGCATAACCCGCTTCGTTTGTCGGCCTCACTGTTTCCCATTCTGGAAACACACGAGAATCTCCGAGTATATTTACTCACTGTGGTAACGAATCCGACATCATGCCTTCTTTGAGCTCTTCATATAAACTTTTAACCCACCCACACGTTCACCATGTGTTATGGGGGATTTCGCCCCTGGCGCCCATATATCGATGTATAGGTGACTCAATCGCGTGATTGTATTGGAGCCCACAAGTACTCCGGGGGTATTACCGTTGCAATGCACTTAGACGTGTGTAAAACAGATACCAAGACAGAGCCCATGCCTTCTGCCCAGCAAATCCCGTTTCTGTCCTGCTGTTATCGCCATCTGTCTTGGAAATAGATTGGCCTGCGCTCACACAACTGGCCCCTAGGGAACTTTCAATGTCATTCGATGGCAGCAGTCATGTCGTTGTGGAAACATGTCCATTTCAGGTCTCAGTGCTGGCTTTCAAGTCCACCGATGCGTTCTGCATGTGTAAGCGGTCATTTGCCTTGGGCTTTATTTGTTCAATTAAAGCACGTCGATCTTTTCTCCGTCTGGGTAGAAGTCAGCTATGGCTCTTCTGGGATGTGTTGGTATTCACCCACACTCATAAATGGGATTATCGTCTAAGATTCGGGTTGTCCGTAAAACACAGTATCTGCAACAGACAGCTAAGGGCTGTCTACTTTCTGCTTGCTGTGGGCTGACGCATCCCAAGACGCACATGGCCAGCCAGGTGATGGTGCAGGCTACGACGATAAAGCCGAAGACAGTCAAAATGATGATGCTCGTGAAGAGGCTTGCGATTGAAGGAAAAAACAGCATCTAACAGAATGTCGGTGTTGAGAAGATTCATCTGTCTTCAATCTGAACCAACAGGGAGCCCGTATCGAAGAAAAAGGTAAATAATCTAAAACTGGGCTGTGGAATCTGAGAATATTACTTCGAGACTAATGGACCAAAACAGTGCCACGACGCTAATATGACACGAATTGAGACTGAAGTGCGCATAGCATCGAGACGAAGTGCAAAGAGAGGAAGGAGAGGAGAGAAGAGGAAGGGGAACGGAGGGGATTTTTATTAGGGTTGCAGTGAATAACGATAGCTACACGAGTAATTCATTCATCGTGGACGGTCTAATTGAGGATTCATAGCACTTTCTAATAAGACTTGCTTGGTTTAAGAGGATATCATAAGATATTGGTTCCCGCATACTATGTACACTAACAGGTCCGATAGAAGGTAAAGATAACTTTGTACAATACAGAAGATAATAGACACTGTACATCATAGCAGTTCATGAGAAGAAAGAAAAAGAACATAATCATACATCAGGATACACGTTGACCCTCAACAGTCGTGGCCAGAGCCTGCTGAGCGAGCTTCTTGTTCCGCTTCACCAACGCATTAAGCTTCTTGTCAATCGAATCTAGCTCCTTCCGCGAAGTCTCAAGTTCTTTCTGCGACTTGACCGCAAACGAGCGAAGCTCTTCGTCTGTCATACCAACAACGTCGTCGAGATCGGGGATATTGCCCATGACCACGCCGGCGGCACCCAGCATGTGCTTGGCGGTAGCTGCGGCAAAGGACCGGACAGAAGCAGCCGTCGCGTTGACCAGTTCAGCGGTGTTGGCAATGGCCCAGTTGTGGGTTCGGGTGCTGTCTGCCTCCATTGCAGAGAGAACGTTAGGAGGGTTTCCAGGGGCAATGTTTTCGATTCCTGAAAAAGATGCAGTGGGGGATCCCGAAGTAAGACCGGCCGCAGCGTCGTCCACCCAGCAGAGATTGAAGTTCTCCGGCGTAGCAAAGAGCGCATCGAGACCGCCAGCACGGTTGGTCGTATCAGGTTCCGTGATGGGGGCGGCGGGATATTCCTGGAAGGAATCGACGGTCCACGCAATGCTTTTCTCCAGGGCGAGATATCTCTCTTCTTCTTCAGGCGACAAGTGGTGCAAAACACATCCACGGGGACTGATGAGGCAACGATCCTTCAACATGTTGGAGTCTGCGTTGATACGGACTGGTTCTCCACGAAGCAGAATCTTGCGATCTTCGTCCGTCAGCTCAATCGGGTGCTTCAAGGTTTCATAGTCTTCTGCCAAGCATTTCATATCGAACCGTTGGCTTAGACTGGCCGGGTTGAACAGCGGATGATTGTTAAGATCAAGAGTCCCAGATCTGTGAAGCTGAGAAAGCAACATCTGTAGCGGATGTGTGCGCTCCGAAAACAATTCCTTAACCGAGTTCTCACTAGCTTCAGCGTCTTTGAGCATCTGTTCCACAGTGTTGTTCGACCGCCATGTTTCCTCAGCGGGTTTCGTATCAGGAACAGGGGCTTTCTCCTCAGTGGGACTAGGCTTGCTCTCCTTCGGCTGCTTGTCCTTGACCTTCGCCTTTTGCGCTTTCTCGTCAGCACCCTTGTCAGCGACCTCGCTAGGCTTGGCAGGTTCTGCAGCATTTTCTGCAGCCGCATTCGACGGTCCCGCATTGGCGCTGGCCGGCGCCTTCTTGGTCTTACGCTTGCGTCCAACGATTGGTGCAATAATCGGTTCTTCCGTCAATACAGACGCCGTTTCAATCTTCTTAGCCTCTGCCTCCTTAGCCTTCTGTCTTCTTTCCTTCTTCGCCTGATTCTTGGTCATGGACCGTACAGGTGCAGATCCAATTCTGGACGAAGCAGGAGGCGAGTTGGCACGAGATACGGATGCGGACGTATACTGGTCAACTTCAGATCCGCCATCGCCTGGTGTCTCTGGCCGACTGTTAGAGGAGATACTCGGTATTCTAGAACGAGCCTTCGCCGTCGCCTGGTTAGATGACACGGACTGGTTGGCAGAAACAGGGGGCGGCGTCTCGGTCTTGGGTGTGTCCACAACACGAAGAACCCGGTGTTGACGAGGGGCAGACGAATCAGACAAGCGCGAAACACCAGTCATTGGGGTATTGGGACGAGAGCCAAGAGCAGAGGGCGGGGCTTGTCCGTGAACACTCTGAACCGATTGTTCCACCTTAGAAGGAGAGACTTCAGGCGGCGGGGCGGTAGTTCCTGGTAAATCGAGTTTCATTGGCTTTGGCTTCGTAGTCGTAGGCGTTTCCTTCTTATCGCCGATGGCAGTCAAGTCACTTTTAGACTGGGTTCGGGATTTGCTAGCGGACTTTGGCACGGGCGATCCCAGCGAGATCTGCGATGCATTCTTGACTCTGCTCGACGAAGGCGCAGCATCTGGAGTCTCCTTAGGCTCCGGTGATTGAAGTCGGGAGATGTTGTCTTGAGACTGGGAAGGCGTGCCAACTCGGGAGAACGGATGGCTTAAACCGGGAGGCACAGATGTCACTGGACTTGACGGATTCAACGGACTTTGCAGGAGAGATGAAGCTAGATGAGACGGCGGCAGGGGAAGCCCTGGTGGAAGTGTTGGTGTCCCATTGCGAATCGACCCGTGAGGCTCCGAGGAAAGGCGCGAGAGGAATCCGAAACTGTCGACTGGACGCTTGTCCTTGGGCTGCGCACCAAGAGGCGGGAATTCTTCGTCAACTGATCAGACACTCGTCAGCTTCCTGCCACAGAGAGTTTTGAGTGATGAAAAAATCGGAAACGGCGAGAACGACGACCAGGCAAAAGTAAAGAAAGCAACGAAAGCACACCGCGAGATTGCAGACGAATGACAACAAGACAGACAGTCGATCGATACGCATGGGGCAGGCACGATTAATTACACAAAGATCCTAGGCCGGTTTGACCAGGCGCACAAAGCAAGGGAAGTCTATATGAACAGTTATTGTGAGAAATAGGTTTCCGATAAGAGGCCCTGTCTCCGTATATGACAACATCAAGGGCAGGGAGGTTAACGTACATAAAACCATGAACTGGAGTCATCAAAGATGCCGACGGACAAAGCCAGCCCGGATGCAAAAAGTAAGAAGAAACATAATACGATGACCACCTGGGTCAAGGCGGGTTCGAAAGACATGAAAACTTCATAAAATGTGATGACCCCTTCTCGTCTCCGGGGATGACATTCGGAAAACAGAAAAGAAACAAAGTAATGAAACAAGATGGTAGAAAACGCCAGAGGCACGCCTAGCCCTAACTGGTTTTTGTTTTTTCAAAGAGCCGTCTGCCCAAATGCTTCGTGACAGAAATAATAGAAACGCTGTAGTATCAAAATTGCATCAAATCCGAATAAAAAAGAAAACAAAGCTCATATCCTGCACCCATTTGAAGGAGAAGAAACAGAAAGATGATATCATGTCGTAAATCAAGATAGGGGGGACGAAGTAAACACAATGCAAGAAAATTGATCATGACGAATAGAAGAACAGAGGGAATTAGAGGAAAATTAAAGAATAAATAGGAGCAAAAGAAGGGGGTACAACGATCACCAGCGGTTGAATCCGCCTCCATACATCATGGAGTGATTGTACCCACCTTGTCCCTGACTCCCGTAGAGTGCCTGTCCAGCAGTAGCATTGGCACCGACTTGGTGCATTCTCGCCTGCAAAATACTCGGGTCCGCAAGATCTACTACACCGCCTCCACCGGAGGAAGTGTTAGCGTGTCTGTGCTTCTTCCCCTTCTTCTTATGCTTCTGTGGCCCAGTTTCAGGGTACGCCCCCGTCTGATTGCCATAGAAAGAGCTGAGAAGGCCATTCGTGGGAGTCAGGGGAGGGGGAGTCTGGTGCTGAAGGAAAGGAAAGAGAAACTCACGCTTCGCAGCCTCCTGGCTCTGTAAACCACCGGTATTCGTACCACTGCGACCACGCAGCAGTTCGCGCATCAACTCTGGATTGGCATCCTGTTTTCCGAGGTTGGCAAGATTGGCGTTTGTGAACCCATGGCCTTGGGCGAACATCCCGCCTCCGCTAATGGGAGGGGTTCCAGCAGTCTTCAGGCCGGGAGGGGGACCCTGGACTCCACTGGTGTAGTAGTTGTTGGCAATACCGTGCTGAGGAGTGGGCGCGGCTAGCGGGTTCGGAGTCCCGGATTGCATCAAAGACGCCTGCTGCGCCTGCTGGTTCAACATGCGGACGTTGGGAAGGTTCTTGGCGTTGGCCTCGTTGGCAAAAGAAAACCGAGATTGGCGGTTCTGCGCCTGCAACGCATTGTATTGCGCCAACTGGTTTTGAAGAAGATTGTTCCGAGCCTGGGTCGCTTGGTCAAACGCAGCACTTTGCAGAGGATCCACCAAACCAGCCTGCTGATTGTTGGCAGACTTTAGAAGCATCAACTGCTGTTGCTGAAGGGGCGTTAGACTGCGACCTTGGAGGTTGAGGTTCTGGAACTGATTGCTCGTTGCTGACATAGGCGAGCCAACGACAGAGTTATCGGTAGTGCCCTGTTGGGATGGTGGCTGGATGGCACCGTGTGATTCACGGGTTTCCCTGCCTCTAGCAGGAAGCGCATCATCCGGCTCACCACCGAGCTGGAGACTCCCACTTTCTCTACCCTCCTCTTCAACAGTGGTAGAGAGCAGCAGTTCCTGTTCCCGTTTCGCACGTTCCTGCTCGGCCTTTTCCCGCATCGCCCTGCGCTTAACACCACCGTACGGATCGATAAACGAGGCATGTTTCTCGATCAATGCCAGATCTTCCGCAGATAATCCTGCTGTCGAAAAGACGAATTTGAAACCAGGAGAATTGACTGCATTAAGAAGATTCTCCAGCAGCGGAGCCTCGGGGTCTGCGGGCGGCTTCTCGGACTTGCGAGACGATACGGACGGGGAAGACCGTGCATCTGCCGGCGACGAAGTTTGACGACGGTCTTGGGTGGAGGGCGGCTGCTTCTCAATGCGTTTCGGTTCCTCCGCAGTAGGGGTAATGGTAGCAATGCCGGGGCGCGGACTCTGGGAAGGCTGGCTACCAGTCAAGCTTCCTCGTCGTGCACGGTTGATCGGAGCATCCTTGTTTGCCCAGCTCGCAGATGATGGGAGAGCGGGTCCATCTGGCGGGCGGCTTGCTGCGTCATCCTTGCTGGGTTGCCGACGTAGGGTTTGAGAGATCGGCTGGGCAGATGAGCGGGCGACATGCGGAGGAATACCGTTGCCGGGACCGTTAGGGGGACCGCTTGGATGGCCTGAGCGCTGAGTCGAAATCGTATTCATCGAGGAGAGATCCTGCCGAGTATAGCTATCACTGTCTTCACCGGTCTCGTGGAGGAAGGTGCAGTTTCGGTTATTGCATTGCTCATTGCGGAGGAACGAAGAGCAATATTTCGTCGTGCCGTATTGCGCCCTAGAGAATGTCAATGGTGTGTAAACTAACGAGAGGAGAACGAAAGGGAAACGTACCTGAGGACCCGATCGCCATTCGCCGATCCGTCCACAGCGGCAATACACGTTGCGGCATCCAACTTGGTAGCGTAGGTAACATAGACACCTATGCCCTGATTGGGATTGCCACCGGGCTTTGCCTTGCTGACAACGATCTTCTCGATCTCTCCATACTGCCCAAAGTATTCCGGTCCACGAAGTGTCTGGAGGAGCTGGTTCTCGTCGCGTATTGTGGGGTTGAGGCCGATCACATACACCAGGTTCTTCTGCACGACCCTGACACCAGCCAAATTCTTCCGACTGGAGGCCTCGATTTCGCGTTTTTCGACCTCTTTCTTCTTTGCAGCCGCAGCCTTGCGATGTTTCAATGCCAAGTCCGCCTTGAACCTGTGCAGGAGAGTGAATGCGTTAGCGGAGCTCCGGAACACAGAATCGCGAAGGGGGGTTACGTACTCGTCTGCATCGGGAACCTTATATTGTATGGTGCTTTCATCGTAAGGGCGTCTGCAGTTAGGGCATCGGCCTTCTTCGCTGTGGGTTTTGATATTGTTGTAACAGAATTGGCAAATCTAGTCGTGTCAGAGTATGTCAGAGTATGTCAGATTTGAGCAACACGCAAACGCGAAAAGGAAGGGATTTCGTATATTTTCGAACGGAAAGCGCGAGAAACGTACTTGATATCCACAGGGACAGGGTTTGAAGTTTTTGTCCGACAGATCGAACTCCTCGATGCAAAGGGGGCTACATTAGAGAACATTATGTCAGTTACAGTACCCCCAAAGAGGGAATCAAGCAACATACCAGAACTCATCATCATCATCGATGACAGAGTCGATTTGTAGACGGCTCGACATGGTTGCCAAATGTGAATGAAGACTGTGAACGACTTAAAAGACCACCAAGTCCACAACGCCAACACCGGGAAAACGACAGAAAAGGAAATAAAGAAACTGGAGAGGAAGAGTGTAGGGGGAGAAGTAAAGGAAGAGAGAAAAGAGGCAGGAGTATAGAAGAGAGTGGACGACGACGTGGGGAAGAGAGAAGGAGAGGCGGAAAGAGGAGAGTTTGAGGCGAAGAAGAAGAAACGAAGCTCTGGGCCGCTGTTTGTGTGGTTTGCGTCATTTGCATGGTTTGTCTTCTGTCCACCAATAAACGCCGCGTTATTCATCCTACACCCACGTGACCGTCTTCGCCAACTTTCGACTCCAGATTCCCGCTCCGGCTGCCAGTCAAGCTCCCAGCTCCTCTTGTTCCTCTGTCGCTTTTCAATCGCCGCAATTCGGTCCCGCACAATGGCCTTTGCACGCTCTCTGATGCGGCTGGGCTCTGGCCGTTCTCTGGCCGTCTCCCGGGGCGTCCGCGCTTTCACTACGACCCCTCTGCAGTATGCTGAGAAGCTCTCGCCCGCGGAGCCCGATGTCCCCAACATGCGCACGGCGCAGCGTCCGCGTACGCCTTCATATACTTTTGTTTTGATAGGGATATGCTGACAAGTTTGGTTAGCTGCGGGCCCCCTCCGCGCTCCCGTGGTGAACCCTGCCGACAAGCACCTCGAAAAAGCCGAAAGCCTGCACAAATACGGCCAGTACATCATGTCGTGTCTCCCGAAATACGTCCAGCAGTTCTCCGTATGGAAGGATGAGCTGATCATCAACGCCGCCCCCACCGGTCTGATCCCCGTCATGACCTTCCTGAAATACCACACCGCGGCCGAATACACCCAGGTCTCCGACATCACCGCCGTCGACTTCCCGACCAAGGACAACCGCTTCGAGGTCGTCTACAACATGCTCAGTGTCCGCTACAACTCGCGGATCCGTGTCAAGACCTACGCGGACGAGGCGACCCCCGTGCCCAGTGTGACGGGATTGTTTGAGGGTGCGTTGTGGTACGAGCGTGAGGTGTATGATATGTATGGTGTGTTCTTCACTGGACACCCGGATCTGCGTCGGATTATGACCGACTACGGTTTTGATGGTCATCCGTTGCGGAAGGATTTCCCGTTGACCGGGTATACCGAGTTGCGTTATGATGAGGAGAAGAAGCGGATTGTCATTGAGCCTCTTGAACTTACGCAGGCGTTCCGGAACTTTGAGAGCGGTTCGACGTCATGGGAGCCTGTTGGACCTGGCCGTGATGACAAGCCTGAGTCGGTGCGTTTCCTTCCCTTCCCCCCTGCTAAATGGCATTGACGGTATACTGACAAGTGTAGTTCAAACTGGCTACTCCCAAGCCCGAGGAGAACCCCGAGGAAAAGAAATAGACTAGTGAATGTATTCGTATTTGTTTGTACATATCTTCAATTGCCAATTAGTAGTGTTCTATCGTGTATGTACTCCGTAGTGACAATGCTGTAGGGCGGTCTTGGCACCGAAGAAAATCTTCCCGATAAGATTTCTACTCCGCCAGCTCTTTTTCGTTCGCATTCACAATTCACCTCGCATTTGTCGCATTCCTTGCCCATATTAATATACACATACTCATCCCAATATCAAATAAATTAGAGTCAACATGCCCAAACGCAAACACTCCGACCTCGACACCAAAAGCCCCGTCGCAAACGACGCAACCAGCCGCATCGCGAACCGCCTCTCCGTCAAATTCGACTATGAAGTCAACGTCCTCTCGCGCGCACTGAAAGTCTCGCGCGGCTTCGAGAAGCAGAAGATGGGGAGACGGGGGAAGAAAGCACGTTCAGAGGAGGGTGCGAAGCCAGGGACGGTGGGGAGGATAGAAGAAGAAAATAAGATTCTCAAGGTGCCTACCCATACCCTATTGGTATCACAGGTTTATAGGGGCGTGCATGCTAATAGTAACTAGGCGCTGGATATGGACAAAACAGCAAGTAAATACATCCTCAAACAACTCTCGCGCACGAAACGTATCGCCGAGGCACCTGCGTTCGTTTACTTCCGGGAGAACTTGAAGAAGAATATTTCGCTTGATGGGCCGCAGAGTGCGGCGGAGGGGAATGTGCTTGCGAGACTTTACAAGTCGAATCCAGTCAAGGAGGTGTTTCCGGGGATTATGGAGGGGTTTAAGAAGCTTTTGGGGTTGGACGCCCCAGCAGGGAAGCAGAAGAAGCAGGAGAAGGGCGGTTCCTCGGAGAGTGCGCCACGGGGGAAGAGTGAGGGTAAGGAGGGCAAGCAAGCTAAGTCCAAGGCCAAGGATGAGGATGCGGCTGAGGAAAGAGATGTGGATGTGAACATGGACAAAGAAACTGTCAGTGGCAGCGACGACGACGACTTTTCCCAATTCAACTCCCGCCTCGCCGGCTCCGACTCCGAATCCGACGACGACAACGACCGCCTCGACCCAATGGCCATCTCCCCCTCCCCCTCGCGGTCCCCATCCCTCGACCTCGACCTCGGCCTCGAACCGTCACCCTCAGCTTCATCCTCCCCCGAACCAGAATCCTCCCCCGCCAAAAAACTCAAGTCCACCACAACCGCCACCAAACAACCCTTAACAAGCACAACCTTCCTCCCCTCCCTCTCAATGGGCGGCTACGTCTCCGGCTCCGAATCCGAGCCCTCAGATGACGAAGACTCCCAACCGCGCCGCAAAAACCGCATGGGCCAACAAGCTCGTCGCGCACTGTGGGAGAAGAAATTTGGTTCGCGCGCGAATCACGTCAAGACGCAGGTTGCTAAGGAGAAGAGGAATCGCGATAGCGGGTGGGATGTGCGGAGGGGTGCTACTGGGGGTGGTAAGGGGGCTGCGACGGGTGCGAACAGGGAGATGAGGGGAAATAGGCTTCAGAGGGAGGGTGAGAATAAGAGGAATGAGCCCGTGGATGATAAACCGATGCATCCGTCGTGGGAGGCGGCTAGGAAGGCGAAGGAGGCGCAGGCGAGTACGGCGGCATTTAAGGGGAAGAAGGTTACGTTTGATTAAAGGCCTACGGTGTATGGAAGTCGTGTTTGTTGTGATGTCAATCAATGCATATGTAAATCAGGTATCTCGCATATATATCCAACCATATCCAGATCCATATCCTCATCAAAGTCATATCCACATATCCATCCATGCAAATAAACATCAATCACATAACCATAACATGACCATAACTCATGACAACCAAGACCGCAAAGGAAAACAACTAGTCACTATTAATAAACTGCATCCACCTATTGTCCAACTCCAATCCCGGCGGACTCTGACTCTGCCCGTGACCATGCCCAGGACCCTGTCCCATTCGCTGCTGGCCTTGACTCTGCCCCTGACCCGGCTGCTGCTGCGCACCCGGATCCGTCTCAAAGCACGGAATCGCCGTAAACTCATCCAGCTCCTGCGGAAAATTCGACACAAAATGATCGAACCCGAAATGCGGAAGTGTCGGAATCCCAGTCGGCGAGAAATCAGATGATACCGCGTGATGGTGATGGTGATGGTGATGGTGGTTAGGGAAATCATCAGGACTGTGGTTAGCATCCGAGATGGTATCTGTGTGAGCAGGCGGGGAGATATTGGGTATCATGGGCGTGACGGGGAGTGGTGTGGTGCCGTTATTATTGCCATGTCCACTGCCGTTGTTACTTGCAGCAGACGCGAATACGGAACTTGGTGAGAGGGGTCCTGATTTCCAGAGCATTTCCCAGTTCTTGAACCGGTCGTAGGCTGACTCGACGATACCGGGATTATTAGTGCCGCCTTGGGTAGAGCTCCATTCTTCTAGTCGGCGGATGGCGCGTTCGAGGGCTTCGATGACGCTGACTGCTGAGCGGGCGGAGCCTACGCCCATGGACATGATTTTGATCAGGCCCATGCCTTTGTCTAGTGCTTCGCGGAGACGTTCGGTGCGTTTTGTTAGACTTTGCGCGAGGATGACTAGGAGTGCTGCGCGGCAGGAGCTGAATTCTGTGAATGAAGCGCGGGCGAGACCGGCTTCGTCGCGGAGGAGGCGACAGAGATCTACGATCTCAAGAGCAGCCTCAACGCAGTCTGTGACGAGGATGTTTCTATTCTTGGACGTGCCGGAGGTCATTTTAAACGGTGGATTCGAACCCTGTGATGGGGCGGGATTGACGCCGCGGATATTGCTGAAGAGGAACGGACGACCGATCCAGACACGCGTGAGGCAGTAGTCTAACTTCAAGTGTACGTTGGAGCGGAAGAGAGGGTTTGCTGGGTTGAGGTCTCTGCAGTGGGTGACTTCGGGGAGAGTAGCCCACCACTCGACGAGGTTTTTGCGGAGGTTTAGAAGGCGTTCCAGGCAGTCCTGCTGCTGGCCTTTGGGGAATTTGCGGAGTGATGATCTGCACTGTTAGAGGGAATTGCATCCGGGGGAGGGGGACGATGCGAGGCTTACATTTCATGGGCAACTTGGCCTAGTTTCAATGTCAGGTTGATCAAGGTTACCATGTTGGTATGATTCGAGACTTGTCCGGATGGCATGAGACCAGGAAAGTCTGTTGGTAGAGCGGCATCGACGTCTGAGTCGGATAACGAGACAGGTCGTCCATGGAGAATGCTCACGCGTCTGTTTACTCATTAACCAATTACTCTCAGCAGTAAAGAGGAGGAAGGCATACTTCTCAATAGTATACGCCGTCCAGAAAACCCGATTTCGCACCTCAACCATCCTCCTCGAAAGCCCCTCTCCCTGATACCGTCGATGCATACCATTCTGAATCGCCATTTTCAGCGCGAGTCCAAAATACGTATAACAAAGCCCCGACGTATCCAACGGAAGCAAATACGTCCCAATAAGCAAGCAAGCCTGCACACTCCTCACAGAAGTAGTCGCAATGATATCTGGCAGCAACTTGGACGCAAACTGATAAAACGTCAACCCAACCTCATCTTCAGAAAACCGATGGTCTTCTGATAGCTGGTTAACTGGTGTCGGCGACTCCATATGTGCAAACTGTGTGCCGACGGCGAGGACCATGAGGATGGCGCAGACGGAGCCCGCATCGTCGGGGGCTAGTAATGAGGGGTCCGTATAGCAGATGTTGAGTTTGTCGAGGAGCCATTCTTCTTCGACGTAGAAGTTGTTGGTCTGCGCGTATTTGAAGAAGATCTGGACGAGGAAATCGGCCACATAGCGTGGCGGGAGACAGGTGATGGAAGCCACCAGCGAGGAGCCGGATTGAAGCTGAGTCGCACGCCAGTGGTCTTCGAATGTTTCAGTCTCGGTAGAGGCCTGTAGAGTTAGCTATACTTCTTTTCAAATAGCCGGGAAGTGAAATGAGGTACCTCCGGCACAGCAGCCTTAATCCATTCATCGATTTTCTGCCGAATTTTCATCGAAAAATTAAGATACGAGAATTCCCCGGAATACTCTATTCAATTAGCACTGCATCATCCCAGCTTCAACTCCGGGAAAAACGTACGAGTCGTATTATCCGGCATAGGCTTAATAACAAAATCCTCATCGTCGATAGTCAAATCCTCCAGATCCTCGACATCGACCGAGGACCCGCGATGATGCTGGTTCAGCTTCTCCGCCGCAGTGCGCAGCGACGGCAAATCCAGCGATAAATGGGGGGCATAGTGATGCAGAATGCGTTCCATGTAGTGCACTCGATCGTCCTCACTGCGCTTGTTAACATGGACCCCTGTTTAGAGAGAGAGATAAGGACGTACGAAGACCGCGGCGGCTGCTCTTGCTGGGTGAAAAGACACTGGCGACGATAGCGCGTGCAGCGACGACAGGGGACGCCTCCTTCGCATTTTTCCTTGACGCGGCGACACCCGTCGCATCTGGTTTATGAAGTTAGATATGTATAATACATGGTAGATAGGTGCATACTCACGCTCTGACAGCGCGCTTGCGGTTCTCGTCGGAGACACGAGGCCGTTTAGACTGCCCTTGCGAAGGACTCTCCATTTTCAGAATCTTTGAGCATAGTCTGCTCTATATAAATGAGATATATAATACTTTCATAGATCGAAGTATGGTACGAAGTGAAAAGTGTGCGATACGGAGAGTTGGAGAAATTTCGGGGACGGCACGTGAGTGCCAAAAACATGGTACTCTGTATAACCTCATGTTTACTCATTTAGGCAAATCCCTCCACGTTCATGCCTTGTCCTTGTTTGATCGCTACTTCTAGTACTTGTTTGGCAATCACCAGGTCCATAAGCCCCATGCCCACGCATTTAAACACCACGTTGCTGCTGCCCTCTATCTGCAACCCAGCGGGGGAGTACACCCCGCCAATCTCCACCAATTGGTCTTCAGTCACGCCCGCCCGAATCAACTCACCGGATTCCTCCAGGCATGCTTCTTTGGAATCTACATAGATTTTCCCGCCACCAGACAACAGAGTCTCAGTATCTATCTCTTGCATCTGTGGCTTGTAAGATCCAATCAAGCCGAGAAAACGCCGTTTCGGGTGTTGTTGTTGGAGATAAGCGAAGGGAAAGTTAGGCTCCGTAGCCGGAGTACAGCTGAAGATAACATCACTCCCTCCCAAAAGACCCTGTAGACGAGCCTCGTATTCGTCCTGGGAAAGAGTCTCCTGGGACAACGTATCCATGGTCACCCCCGGATACTCCCCCCGCAGCACCGGAAACACCTTCTCCTCCAGCGCCTGTAACCGAGCGCGCCCACGATTCACAAACGTAATGGATTTGGTACTTCCGGGAGGGGAGAGGAGCAGCGCCAATCGCGCATGCCACTCCGCCTGTCGTCCGGAACCAAACACCACAATGTTCTCTCGTTTAATTCCCGTCTGTTCGCCTGTAGCTCGCACGAACAGCGTCATGGTCGCCAGGGCCGTGCGGAAGGCTGTTATCTCTGCTGCACCTAGGATGCCCAGCAGGTGGCCATTTTCCGGGTCTAACAGGTTGATGACCCCCGCGATGGGACGGGCGCGGGGCACATGGACGATCTTGATTCCGGTCGTGGTGGTGTTGGAGACGGGCATGAACAGGGCGGTGCTCTGGTCGGTTACGATGCTGGTTCTAGCAGGCTGGTGGATGGCATTGTTGGTGTTTAGAGAAGTCAGAGATTGAATGAGGATGTTGAGAAATTCCTGGCCTTGAGAGGGTGTCAGGGAGGTGAGGATGGTTGCGATGTTAGATTCTGTGAGGAGGTGCATTGCGCTGGGCGAGTTGAGTTGAGTGGGGAGAAATGTGTGAAGAAGAGAAGGCGAGAAAGAGGGAGAAGAGGGTTATATAAGATAAGAGACGGAGGGGCCCGAATGGGGTAAAATCGAAGCTATTCGTAACTCATCACGCTATGCAATTACTACTACTAACAATGGTATCAATGTATCAACGAAGAACGAAAGAGCAAAGAAATTTAACCCAAAACTCTCCGACGCAACTCCTTCCACATCGCTTGCTGCGAATCCTTGGTACGTCCAACAGCTTCGGTGTTCTCAATCGCTCTCCGCAGCAAGAATCCCATACATTCCTTGACCGATCCCCATGTAAGCAGCTTGTAGACGTTCGGCTTCTCCATGATGGCCTTTCCTTGCTCTGCATCCTCGAATCCCTGCAAGAGCTCGCAGCTGACCTCATCGGCCATACCCTGGAGCTGGGCGTAGCTGAGATCAACACCGTGGTTCTGGCTGTCGGCGTGCTGCTGCAGACGCAGAGCATGAGCCTTGCGGACAGAGTCGCGGTTGTGAGTGGCGATGATGACATTAACTGGAGGAAGCGTTTTCTGGTCTTGGACAGCGGGCTTGAGCATGTTGTTGTAGCGACGGGTCAAGAGGGCCTCGACAACGCCGTCGTAGCAGTCATCGGTCTCCTCCTTGGTAGCCCAGATCAGATGACGGGGTTCAATCTTGAGATAGGCACCGCGGACCAGCTTGACACCAAGAGTGTAGCCTTCCTGGCGAGCCTGCTCCAGGTGGCGAGCGAGGGTGGCGGGGGTCGAGCAGAGATAGCCCTGGTAGGTGGAATAGAAGACGGCGCGGCCGGGGAAACGAGAGTTGCAGTATTTCTGATAGATCATGGACCAATCCTCAATGCCAGGCTGAACAGCCTGTTCTTCAGCATCGACCAGCAGACGCACGTTGCGCGACAGAGCCAGATCGCAGACTTTCCGGATGGAATCATCCATAAACTTCGATGGTTCCTTTTGCTGCTGCAAGTATTGCAGAGCTTGGACACCCATTCCGGTGAACTTCAACGCAACATAGTCGCCCTCCTGGGCCATATCGACGGTCTGCAGAGTACCATCGAGCCACATCTGGATCTCCTCGCGAATGGCCTCTTCGGAGAGTTCAAGGGCATTGCCATGGCCAGAGAGGACTTCCTTGGCATATCCCAGGAGGACACCACGATATCCTAGACGCTTGATGTCGTTGATAGATTGTTGCACTTCGAGCTTGTTCTCACCGGCGTTAAACTGGCGGTAGAGAGTGTGCTTGACGAGGCGGTTCAGGAGGGGGTTTTTGGCGACATCGATGAGAGGGTTCTTGGGGTTTGCGAGATGCGAGAGAGTGTAGATGCAAGGTTTAAGGAGGAGAGATGAAGAGGAGATAGAGAGGATAACTAGAGATCGCAGGACGGAGGAGATGGGGAGGTTGGCGAGGGGCGAGCCGTTCTTTGGCGACAGAGACTGTGTAGTTCTTGTCTTGACTGGAGAGACAGGGAGAGAAATGCCCTGGCTGACCAGGGATCGAGTGAGACGGGGAGCCTTCATGTTGCCCGGTATAGCTAGAGCTAGAGCTAGAGGTAGAGATAGAGATAGAGATAGTTGATAGAACTACGGATCATAAGAGGAAGGGGGCAAGGGATATATATTGCCACCACCGGATGCCTTTTTCCCTTTTCTTTTCTTTTTTCTCTATAAAACATACTCCGGTCTGGTGACCACAGCCGGTTATTGTACTGCATGGGGTCTCTACCGGTATGCCGGCTGTATGCCCGTCGATGATCTCCCTGCAGATTAGATAAGATAGCCACCGGCAACCGGGCCGGTCAGTACAAGTGGGATACAGAATACTTTGTACGTGGGACTTGGAGAAAAGAACAGATGATCTTTAGTAGAGTAAAACAAGCCTTGGTCGTGGGATATCAGAGACTTTATATCATGGAGTTGGCTGTACACCGTGCTGTGAGTGAGTGAGCGATTTTAATGTTTTTATCCTCGTAGATCTTATCAGATCTCCATAAGATGCGGGATCAAAGCCTTTAATTCTCTCTATTCTCTATGCATTCTATCCTGTTACTCTATTATCCTCTAATCCATTTTATATTGCTGTATCCATTATTCATTATTATTCAAAGTACATACCGGCACTATATTACCATATCTGGCGATCCGGTCTCCGGCCCGGTGTTGCCTCTGTCAGTTCTTTCTGTAGGGCGTACTCTGTATTCCATGGTTACTTGTGCTTCGTTATCCGGTTCAATGCGTATCAAAAATCTGCATGATCCATACATAATAGGCTGTGCGTTGCATAGTGCCACCACCCCGCATTCTCATTTATATAGCTTCCCCTCCCTTATATCTCCCACTCACCAACCACATCCCTCCTTTTCTATACACAATGTCCCTCTTCCTCCGTGCTCAGCGACTCCGGGCACCGGCCCTCGCCCGTTCCATGGGCTCTTATGCCACCTTCAAGACCCCTACTGTTAACAACGAACCCAACAAGACATACGCCCCGGGCACCCCCGACAGAAAGTCGCTCCAAGATGCTCTGGCCAAGTACAAGCAGAACGGCCCTCTGAACGTCCCTCTCGTCATCGCTGGCCAGACAATCAAGCCCTCGACTCCTCTCACTCAATCCGATCCCTCCACACACGCTCCCCTCGCCTCCTACTCCAACGCCACTTCCGAACAAGTCCAAAAAGCCGTTGACTCTGCTCTGGCGGCCCGCGAATCATGGGCCTCTACCTCGTTCGCAGACCGGGCCAGTATCTTCCTCAAGGCCGCCGACCTCATCGCTCACAAGTACCGCTACGATGTCATGGCCTTGACCATGCACGGCCAGGGCAAGAACGCCTTCCAGGCTGAGATTGACTCTGCTGCTGAGCTGTGCGACTTTTTGCGCTTTGGCGTCAAGTACGCTGAAGAGCTCTACGCCCAGCAGCCTGTTCACAACTCTCCTGGTGTGTGGAACCGTGTCGAGTACCGTCCCCTCGAAGGTTTCGTCTACGCCGTCAGCCCCTTCAACTTTACTGCCATCGGTGGTAACCTGGCCGCTGCTCCTGCTCTGATGGGTAACGTGGTTATCTGGAAGCCCTCTCCCTCTGCCATCGCCTCCAACCACCTCGTCCACGAGATTCTCGTCGAGGCTGGTCTCCCCCGCGACGTCATCCAGTTCGTCCCTGGTGAGGCTGAGGAGGTTACCAACGTCGTGCTGAATCACCGCGAGTTCGCCGCGCTGCACTTCACCGGTAGTACTTCTGTCTTCCGCAGCCTGTACGGTCAGATCGCCCAGGGTGTCGCCCAGGGCAAGTACCGCAGCTACCCCCGCATCGTCGGTGAGACTGGTGGCAAGAACTTCCACCTCGTGCACAAGACTGCCGACATCCGCAACGCCGCCGTCCAGACTGTCCGCGGTGCTTTCGAATTCCAGGGCCAGAAGTGCAGCGCCACTTCGCGTGCCTACATCCCCGCCTCGCGCGCCGAGGAGTTCCTCTCCCAGGTCGCCGCTGAGACCAACGCCCTCAAGCAGGGTGAGCCCTCTGACTTTACCAACTTCTGCGGCCCCGTCATCCACGAGGGTTCGTTCACCAAGCTCGCGGGCGTCATCGACGAGGCCAACAAGGACCCCGAGCTCGAGCTCCTCGCCGGTGGCTCCTACGACTCCTCCAAGGGCTGGTACATCAAGCCCACCGTCTACCGCACCACCAACCCCGACCACCCCCTCCTCTCCCGCGAACTCTTCGGCCCCGTCCTAGTCGTCTACGCCTACCCCGACGCCACTGAGGAGGACTTCTCGCGCATCTGCAAGAAGATCGACAACACCAGCGAATACGGCCTGACGGGCTCCATCTTCGCACAGGACCGCGACGTCATCACCCGCGCCAGCGACGCCCTCCGCAACACCGCCGGTAACTTCTACATCAACTGCAAGAGCACCGGAGCCGTTGTCGGCCAGCAGCCCTTCGGTGGTGCGCGTGCCAGTGGCACGAACGACAAGGCTGGCAGCGCTAACTTGCTGAGCCGGTTTGTGTCGCTGAGATCTGTCAAGGAGGAGTTTGTGCCGACGTACTCGGTTGGATACCCCAGCAATGCTTAGTTTGCTTGTCATGAAATAACGATACCTGTATTGCATATGTATATATCTAATAGCATTATCTTTTTCTACTGTTAACCACACTCGCACGCTCACTAATCCTGATTCATAGAACACTTCCGCAAAAACCGCTGCATACTCTCCATCGCCTTCTTCGCATACTCATTCATCTCATAATCTCTCCCCTTGCCCTCCGGCCCACCATCAAAAATCTCCATCGAAAACCACCCCCTAAACCCAGTCCTCAGCACCGCCTTCGCAACCTCCTCAATAGGCAAATATCCACCATCATATGGCATCGGCCTGAAATCATGACTCCACCTCCCTCTCGGCCTTAACCCCTTAACAGTCTTCTCAGGAAGCGGTTCCGGCGGCTTATACGCATCACTAATCTGCAACAGATAAATCTTCTCCGCAGGCACCGTCCTCGCCAACTCATCCAGACTAGCACGGAATACCTGATCCAGCGCCGCCGGATGCATATGATTAATAAGTCCCATTTCCGTCGTTGGATCGCCGTATTCCCCGCCCGAGGTCTGGAAGGTGTCTAGGCAGAGGCCTGCGTTGGGGCGGTCGATTTCTTTCACGATCTCCCAGACGTCTTTCCAGGTTGGAGCGTGGGTGCTCCAGCACCAGTTTTCGTAGGCCAGGCGCATGTTGCGCGCGGCGAGGCGGTCGCAAAGTTCGCGCAGGTCTGAGACGATGATTTTGCGGTCTGTGGTTATTCTTTCCGAGGATGAGTCGGTGGAGCCAACCTATTTTTTATTATTATTTTTTTTTTTTTTAAATCAGTATGTGTATAGATTGCGGATGAGAGAGGAAAAGGCACCTGTAGGAGATCTGTCCCCGCAGCCTCCATAATATCCATCCACCCATCCGCCCTTCTCAGCGCATCCTCCCTCTCCCTCGAACCACCCGGCCACCCCTCAAAATTCCCAAACGGCTGCAACATCATCACCCTCAGCCCATTCGAGTCGACCAACTTCTTAATCTCCTTTGTCACGTTGACTAGCTGCCCATATTCACGGCTCCCCAATTCCCTGCCTGTGATTTGAGACCCATAGGTTAGGATATCCGGAAAGGAGAGCTCGATTGCGGTAAATCCGGCGGCGGCGATGGCTTCTAGTTTTCGGGGGAGGGTGTCGGATTCTTTTGTGCCGATTGAGCAGGAGGCGTAGGAGAGGGGGATGTTCTGGAGGGATTCGAAGGGGATGTAGGAGGACATTTTTGTTCTGCGTTTGATTGATGATAGTGGTTAATTCAACTGGCGATGAGTGGTGGGAGGATCGCTTTCAAGTAAAGTTGGGTTCAATGGTGGATTCTATCATGCTTTGGGAACTGTGATGTAACCCGCCACGGAACCGAGTATACGGAGCAATTGTCCGATATGTACGATTAGTGACATCAAAAGATAATCCGGGGTAGAATAAAGCTGGTGATCGTTCAGTGACGTCCAACGGAAATTATGGTAGCCATGATGTAATCCCTCTCCGTATAAACCGGACTCGGCCCCGATGTCAGAAGACATTTGTTAGACATTTTTAAGTAGCTGCTTTTCAAATATTGTATAGCAGGCCGACTCTCTTTTTCAAATTATTGTTTGTTTAATAGTGTACCTGCAAGATGCCGTCAAACCCAATCCAACACTTCAAACGCATCGGCGTCGTCGGAGCCGGCAACATGGGCTCAATGATGGTCTTTGCCTTTTCGGAAATCGGCCTCGACGTCTCCGTCTGGGACGTTAGCAAGGGTAACCTCGATCAGCTCATGAGAAACGTCAAGGCATCCAAGGATATCAAGACCAAGGTCGAGGGATATCATGATATCGACGAATTCACCAGGTCTCTCGAGGGCGCGGGCGATCGGAAACTGTTCATGTTTTCAATTACCCATGGCCAACCTGCTGATTCAGTGCTGAGTATGATCAAGAAGGATCTTAAGAAGGGTGATATCATTCTCGACGGGGGTAATGAGAACTATCGACGCACGGAGCGGAGACAGAAGGAGTGTAACGAGATTGGGGTTAGTTGGATCGGTATGGGTGTTTCGGGGGGTTATCAATCTGCTCGAAGGGGTCCTAGTTTGTCGCCTGGTGGTGATCCAGAGGCTATGAAGCTCGTGATGCCGCTGTTGGAAGCTTACTCGGCCAAGGATAAGAAGACTGGTCTTCCTTGCGTGACTGCCGTTGGGCCTGCTGGGTCCGGCCACTTCGTCAAGATGGTTCACAATGGTATCGAAGGTGGTATGTTGTCGACACTGGCCGAGGCGTGGTCTCTTCTGCATTATGGCCTGGGAATGAACTATGACGAGATCGGAGATATCTTCGAGCAATGGAACAAGGAAGGCGAGCTCAAAAACAACTACCTCATCCAAATTGGTTCTGAAATCTGCCACGTCAAGCGTACTCCCCAGGGCGACCACAAAGGCGAAGGTGTCAGCGATAAAAACGGTTACGTGCTAGACGACGTCCTGGACAAGGTCGTCCAAGACGACGACAACACCGAAGGCACCCCGCTCTGGGCCCTCATGGATTCAGCATTCCGTCACGTCTCAGCCCCAACTCTAGCCACCGCGCACTACATGCGAATCTCCAGTGGCAACCGCGAAGAACGAGTCAAGGTCGCCAATAAAATCCAAGTTCCCTCCCCCAAGCCCATCGAGCGCATCAAGAACCGCAAGGAATTCGTCGAGCAGATCCGTCGCGCGGTCTACGTCGCTTTCCTCGCGTCATTCTGCCAGGGCCTCGAAATCATCTCCCGCGCTTCCCTAGACGAGGGATGGAACATCGATCTCGGCAAGTGCCTCCAAATTTGGCGTGCCGGATGCATCATCCAATCCGAGGCCATTGCCGATATCCTGCAGCCAGCGCTTAGCGCCGACAAGCAAATGACCAACATCAAGTTCATCGATAAGGTAGCGCAAGAACTGCACAAAAACTTTGAATCCCTGAAACAGGTTGTCGTTGAGAGTGTCATATCCGATCACTATATCCCCGCTATCTCGGCCACGCTCGAGTACCTGAAGTATGAGGGTGGCACAAAGCTACCGACCAAATTCATGGAGGCTCAGATGGACTTTTTCGGTGCACATGCGTATAATAAACCTGGTGTTCCTGGAGAGGATCCGGGACCGGTTAAGAAGGGGCCTCATCATTATGAATGGCGGCCGGCATAATCGTTCCCTTTATTTGTATGATTTAATCTGTATGCATAGTTAATGAATTGCCTTTCGTTTCGATTCTCAAGGATTCAAGACCATAACTCTTCATAGTACTAGTCTTACTATGTTGTATAGAGTAACGAACTTCTTGTAGACATCTTAGTCGAGGATGGCGCCAAAACAGACGAATCACGTGTGGCACGTGGTAGCATAGCCTAACCCGATTGGGAAGCCCCGCGACAAGCCTCATTTTTTCGCATCGGTTCATTATTCAAAGCTGGATGTGGTCTGTTGTTGCTTCTTTTCGTCGCTCTCTCTCTACAAGTACTCTCTCTAAAAGACCTCTCCGGCGAATCTACTCTCCAAAGCAATTGGCGCAGAAAATGGCTGCTCTTCCTGATACTTACGCGGGTGAGATACAGATACCCCGCTGTCGCATACTTTTGGCCTGGAATACGAGCCTACGAAGAAATATGCTAACTGTTGAATGCTGTAGACCCCGTTCGCATCGCCGTGATCGGTGGTACCGGTCTGCGCGAACTCCCTGGCTTCACCCAGGTCGCTTCTCTCGAGATCTCTACGCCGTGGGGTAACCCCTCCTCGCCGATTACCATCCTTCACCACAAGTGCACCACCACCGGCAAGCTCGTCGCGGTCGCATTCCTCAGTCGCCATGGTCTTCACCACCAGCTGACGCCGCATGAGGTCCCCGCCCGTGCCAACATCGCTGCCCTGCGCTCCATTGGTGTCCGTACCATCATCGCCTTCTCTGCCGTCGGTAGCTTGCAGGAGGAAGTCAAGCCGCGGGACTTTGTGGTGCCGAACCAGGTCATTGACCGGACTAAGGGTTTCCGTCCTTGGACTTTCTTTGAGCAGGGCGTTGTTGCTCACGTTCCTTTTGCGGATCCGTTTGACGAGCGGGTTGCTAAGGTTGTGAGGGAGTGTGGACACAGCTTGGAGGGTGAGGGTGTGACGTTGCATGACAAGGGAACTATTATCTGCATGGGTATGTATCAATTGTCAATCTGTGGAAACCATTGGTTATTAACGCTTTGCAGAGGGGCCTCAGTTCTCGACCCGCGCTGAGAGTCACATGTACCGTTCTTGGGGTGGCACCGTCATCAACATGTCGTGTCTCCCCGAGGCCAAGCTCGCGCGCGAAGCCGAAATCGCCTACCAGATGATCTGTATGTCGACTGACTACGACTGCTGGCACGAGTCGACTGCCGATGTAACCGTGGAGATGGTTATGGGTAACATGAAGGCCAACGCCGAGAATGCTCGCCGCTTTGTCACGGCTGTCCTCGATACCCTGGCCAATGACGAGCACTCCGAACTTGTGCAGGCCAAGCATGTTGAGGGATCCATCAAGTTTGGTCTGACCACTCCTCAGGCTCACTGGAGTCCTGACGCCCGGCAGCGTCTGGACTATCTGTTCCCTGGTGCCTTCCAGTAATTGCATTGTCTCAAATCTGTTTGAAAGCTCTGTTGATAGATGTCATGAATTCATGAGAACCAATTTTGTTATGATACCTGTCATTTCTTCAATATCGGACAAACGCCGGGTGTGCATGCATTCCCTATCTCATCTCGCCTGCAACTCCCCCGATGCAGACATGGAAAATCCGAACTGTCATCGGAAACGATCACCCCGCGTCTAAAAAAAGCATCCTCACCAATCTGGTCCAGTGTTCGTTTGTCCGATTAGCAGTCGCTAAACCCCTGAGCGGCCGCGCCATTACCTTAATTGCACAAGTTTGCGAGCGATCGTCAGGCGGGAACCGTTCCTGTCCTCGCTTAATCGGTCGATATTCTATTCTGTGATATTCGTGACAGCCACGGGTACTTCATCACACTTGGAATATCTGAACCCACGCAGTAGATATTGCATTGAGGCAGAGTAAAACATAGTAGAATAACCTCTCACGCTGCCAATTGACCAGTCTCTCTGCATACAAGAATACCTATCGCATGCATCTTCACGCTATTCCCCGTAGAGTTAGCCCTCCGCATTCCTGACCCGCTACCCGATTAGGCCATCCATACCACGTACCAGCCTTGTGTTTCCCCAAAGAACAACCCAAGTTTTCCTCGCTTGATATCACAACATCCCTAAACACGAATAAGAAACAAACCTCCGAACACACATAACGGCAAGATCGTCAAAACCGCTAATGCTTCGGCCCAACCCCCATACGTCACTATGTCCGATATACGTATCCTGGGATAGCCGACGCCCCATGATCGTTGCGGGTAATACTTAACCCTCTCTATATAACCAGTGCCACCCCCGGATCTAGATTGAATCACAATCTGACGCTCGTGCTACCAGCATAAGGCTGCAGGGAGTACTTTTCCCAATATGGCGCGCCTTTCCGGGTATCTGACCCTAGTCTCTCTTTTTATTTCTTTTACTGCTTTTGCTTCGCCGTTGATTGACGCCCCTTTGATCGCGAGAGATTCAAATGATGGATATGCGGCTATTCCGTATTATCCCGCGCCTAAGGGTGGGTGGGTTTCGTCTTGGTCTGATGCGTATGAGAAGGCGCAACAGGTTGTCAGCAACATGACACTGGCCGAGAAGGTGAACCTCACCACAGGTACGGGAATCTTCATGGGGCCGTGCTCGGGGCAAACTGGTAGCGCGCCGCGATTCGGGATTCCGAATCTCTGTTTCCAGGACTCTGCGCTGGGTGTTGCCTCGACCGATCACATCACGTTCTTCCCCGCCGGTATCACCGTAGGAGCCACCTTCGACAAGGACCTCATGCATGCGCGTGGTGTTGCGCTAGGCGAGGAATCACGTGGAAAGGGTGTGAATGTGCAATTAGGCCCGGTTGTTGGTCCGCTGGGTCGGAAGCCAAAGGCTGGTCGGAACTGGGAAGGATTCGGGGCGGACCCTACTCTCCAGGCTATTGGCGGTGCGCAGACGATCAAGGGTATGCAGAGTACGGGGTCTATTGCTTGTCTGAAGCATTTCATCGCCAATGAGCAGGAGACGCATCGGATGACTTCTGTTGTTACCAAGGCGTACTCTTCGAATTTGGACGACCGTACGATGCACGAGTTGTACTTGTGGCCGTTTGCGGAGGGTGTCAGGGCTGGGGTGGGGTCTGTTATGGTGGCTTATAATGATGTTAGTCGACTGACCATCTATTGTTGAGTGTCATGTTGCTGACTTTTCAGGTGAACCAATCTGCTTCCAGCCAAAACAGCAAACTGCTTAATGGCATTCTCAAGGACGAGCTTGGGTTCCAGGGCTTTGTGCTTACGGATTGGCTGGCGCATCAGTCCGGTGTCCAGAGTGCCTTGAGTGGATTGGATATGTCTGTTCTTCTTTTTCATTTGTTTTGATCAATAGCTGACAAAAAAACAGGTCCATGCCGGGAGACGGATCCATTCCTTTGTTTGGCGACTCTTTCTGGGGTCCGAAACTATCAGAGGCGGTCCTCAATGCAAGTCTTCCAGTTGACCGTCTGAATGATATGGTAAGCCCTTTGCATCTGCGCGCATGATTTCAGATACTGATAACAATAGGTCACTCGGATCGTCGCGACATGGTACAAGCTTGGACAGGACAAAGACTATCCACTCCCCAACTTCTCCAGTAACACTGAAGAGGAAAAAGGACTGCTGTATCCAGGAGCCCTCTTCTCGCCTAGCGGCGTTGTCAACAAGTTCGTCAATGTGCAAGCCAACCACAACGCTACTGCCAGAGCGATTGCCAGAGATGCCATCACTTTGCTGAAGAACGAAGATCAGGTGCTTCCCCTGCGACGCAACGATTCGCTGAAGGTATTCGGAACCGACGCCGGACCGAACTCGAACGGTCTCAATTCTTGCGGTAGCATGGCTTGTGATAACGGTGTGCTTGTTTCTGGATGGGGTAGTGGCACGGCCAAACTCCCGTATCTGGTTACTCCCCAGGAGGCCATCGCCAATGTTTCCTCCAATGCGGAGTTCCATCTTACGGATTCTTTCCCTTCTGATGTGAAGGCAAACTCCGACGACATCGCGCTTGTTTTCATCAACGCCAACTCTGGTGAAAACTTTCTCATCGTGGAAGGCAACCGGGGAGATCGCTCAGTGGCTGGCCTTGACGCCTGGCACCACGGAGACGACCTTGTCAAATCTGCAGCAGACAAATTCTCCAAGGTCGTCGTGGTCATCCACAGCGTCGGCCCTATCCTGATGGAAGAATGGGTCGAGCTTGACTCCGTGAAGGCAGTTGTCTTTGCTCACCTTCCCGGCCAGGAAGCAGGCTATTCCTTGACAGACATCCTCTTCGGCGATTACAGCCCTAGTGGTCACCTTCCATACACAATCGCCCGCAAAGAATCGGATTACGGGTCCAGCGTGGACCTAATCGACAAGCCATTCGTCCAGATCCAAGATAATTTCGAAGAAGGCCTCTACATCGATTACCGCCACTTCCTCAAAGCAAACGTCACCCCACGCTACCCATTCGGCCACGGCCTATCCTACACAACATTCAACATGACCACTACTATCTCCATGGTCACCCCAATAGACAGCGCCTACCCCTCCCCCCGCACCAGCAAAGGCGCAACCCCAACCTACCCCAACAAAATCCCACTCGCATCCGAGGCCGCCTGGCCAAAGAACTTCAACCGCATCTGGCGCTATCTATACCCCTACCTCGACCACCCCGAGAATGCCGCATCAAACTCATCCAAGCCCTACCCCTACCCATCCGGTTACACGACAACCCCGCAACCAGCCCCTCGTGCGGGCGGCGCAGAAGGTGGAAACCCAGCTCTCTGGGACGTCGCGTTCTCCGTACAAGTCAAGATCACGAACACTGGTTCTCGCAAGGGTCGCGCCGTTCCGCAGTTATACGTCGAATTACCATCTAGTCTCGGCCTCGAAACACCGCGTTTGCAACTTCGTCAATTCGAGAAGACTAAGATTCTGGGTCCGGGGGAGAGCGAGACCGTTACGCTGGATGTTACGAGGAAGGATTTGAGTGTTTGGGATGTGGTTGTGCAGGATTGGAAGGCGCCGGTGGATGGGGAGGGAGTTAAGATTTGGGTTGGGGAGAGTGTGGTGGATATGAGGGTTGTTTGTGAAGTTGGGGAGGAGTGTAAGGTGCTTGATTAGGTTTGTTGTATATGTTAGTTTTATATATGCTTTCTTGGAGCGGTTGAGGATGGTTTTTCGATATACTAGTAATCCATTCATTTCCGTACGCATATATCTTACCTACTGCTAAATCCTTGATCTACTTCACTATGAAGGTCATTCATTTTCTCCCTCACACGCTAACACAGCTAGCCCTATTCGGTATTCCATCAAATCTCCCCTCCACTCTCGTCAGTCCTCATACTCCATCCCAACAACCCATCACTAAACTACTTCTACTCTACTCTCAATCCGCTCCAAATTGACGCCATGGCACCTCTTTAGCTCACTGGTCAGATGCACGGTTTTTCCGCTGTTTGATTCTACCGTCGTCCCAAGCTCCTTGCCCCGGGCGTTATCGAATTCGATTACCAGACCCTCGAGGGTCCGTTTTGTTCTGTGGGCCGTATGATGGCCTTGTACAAGATGCAACTGGACCTGGTCCAGAAGAACGTGCGAATCGCGAATAAGACGTGAGCTGCTGTCTTCGGGTTTGTGTCACTTGGGTGATGTGTCGTATTGTTCAGACTGTCATGTTATCATTGTCTTGCTGGATGCAAGGGGATCTATCCTATCTACCCTCTAAGAGGGATGCTGATAATACGAACGGTTATCGCATTGATCTTGATCTAATTCCTCTTTTTCGGATCAACCGAAAATGATCCAAATATCTGCGATGCATCTCATCATGTCGACAACTTACGAAACGCAAATGATACAACTGCGGTTGCAACTGCTGAGTATTCGGCTGTCAAAAACCCCGACGTTGACAAGCCCTGCTTCCAATGGCCTATATATAACTCGCGCTGGTCACGTTAAAGAGCTCCTGCGCTTTTCCCTCCGACCACAGAAATACAATGTTCAAGGCAGATGGCACGGCTGCTATCGAATGGCACCGTAGCTTTTTACCAGAGGAGCTGTGTCCAGAAGCTATTTCCAAGACAATGGGGATCCAACAATGCTAGAGGCTCTTCATGGATAGATGTTGAAAAAAAATTACAAGATAAAATCCCATGCTTTTGAAGATGAGGTGAGTATTACAGTGGGCATTTCCCATAGAGGTGTTTTCATGGACCCCATACTGAGATGATCCCCTTCGTCAACCATCTCCATGAACCATGATGATGTGCTGCACTCCTCGTTTCCATAATGATATTATGGCCGACACTCGAGCCAACTGGCGGATTCTCTATGCCCCACAAAACCATCGAGGTACAGGATAGGAAAGGTGTGATATTCTCTCCTATTTTTTATCTCTTAACTAACCACACCAACAGGGTGTTTTGTCTCTCGGGGCAAAGTCATTAGGCGGGGCCTCTGACCCGGGAAACACGATCTACACTTGTTCTATCAAATCCACTAGATGGGCTGAATCCTTATCATTTCAGTTCGCGTCTTCCCCGTGACTCTGATGCAGCAAAGCATGCTGGGAAGTTATCATAATAAGTGGACGGAGAATGCGCTGACTCGAAAGGTCGAAGTCTTAGATCAAGGGAGATACGCTCTACCAAGTCTTCACACACAACCGCCCGAAAAGAGCCCGATGCTTGTATCAACTCCCGGGGAGCTCTACTGGCCAACCATGGTCGTGGAGAGTGGGAGGAGCGAGAGTCGTGCTCGGTTGGAGTGAGATGCTTCGCTTCCGCAACAGCGGTTCGAATTATCTACTGTTATTTCTAAGCCCTCTTCTCGAGTCCCGCGGGCTCACCCGCGGCTGGAGTGAATCTCCCCAGAGTATGCCCTTCGTGAAATAACTTCCATGTCAAGCAGCATCGTTTAGCCTAACGGCGCAAATTATCAATTCGGGTGTGGTCCTTTCGGATGCGAAGGCGAAATCGGCTGGCTGTTTGAGGCAGGCTGCAGCTTAGACTCCCAGGAGGAAAGACGGTCTTGACCACGGTCACCCATACTTATATACGGAACCCTTCGTTGCCGGCAGTTCTTAAACCAGTTGCAGATTGGATATTTTGAGCATAGAATGCTGTCCACGATCCCCATCTAGACTGGGAATCCCCCGTGTGTGGGGTACTGCGCCAGAACATGTCGAACAACCCACAGAACAACAGACTTACTCTATGGAACAAACAGAAATCTATTCCCTGTCCGAGAGCCATACTCTCCTTAAGAAGTCACATCAACCGTTATCATAAGTCGGAACGATCATTCGCTCCTTCGATAACCCAAAATATGGTAACATACCAATACATTGTCTTCGCACCTCTTGTGCAATGGTTACCGTACAGAATCTGACCAGTTTCAAACTGTTCGTTCTACCCTTCCATGAGCCAGACCGTACCTACGCTCCAGGAAGTGGCCAAACACACATAACATGTGTGCTTCAAATATCTTCGAGACATAATGGAAGGATTACTTCACGAAAGAGTACAAGTGGCTTCTAAAGCTCAAGCAAATATGCTGGGTAAACTTTATGTTCCCCTGAACCTGTCTATTTTCAGAATGGAAGACGAAGAACACAAAGAAATTGAACAAGTTTTGATGGATTGAGATCAGTGAATTCTCTATCACCGGGTTCTGTTTCTTTAATGCTAACGGTGCTGAAACAGAAAGAGAAAGCTGTCTGAGGAGCCACGAGTATCAACTCGATAAAGCAAATTTTACAGAGGCCACTTCGTCTTAGAAACCTTGACATAGCATACCGTGCGGTGTTTCGTTGAGACGAGACTCCATACATGTACAAGGATATCCTAACAAAGACGGTTGTAGACCGCTCACTCGGTCTTTAGTAGAGCCCGCGCGTGCGAGGTTCTAACCCCCCATCAGGTACGCTACCAGATACAAATCCCAAATGATATGGGGGGGAAGTGACTTTTCGAAAGCGACATAACGTACGACTCGGGATCAGCAATTCTGTTGATATTCTCTGATGAGATGCTTGATCTCTTGTCGTCGTGCATACCTCAGTGCTCAAAAATGCCGCGGGTCTCATGGATTAGAAATCCGAGACAGATGTTGGAACTGCTTCGATGTTTGGGAAAGATACATGGACTGGCAGAGGATAGCGCTTTGTATCGGCGAAGCACAGGTGAGGCCGTCGGGTCAGTTCTTTGATCACTTTCGCCTCTGCAAACAAAATTTTGTTTGCCACATCTCTGGAGGACCTAAACAACGACATACTATCATATGGCTATGAGATCCCCATGAGGCACCCGAATGGAACAAGGTATGAGTTCCCTCCCTTTTCTCTTCCCAATAATAAGAGAAACAAGAAAAGAGGAATACTAAAAAGAGATTGTAGTTGTGCTGCTGGAAAATCACGGCCAGCCTTATGACATTACCGGCAAAGGCTATAGTTTAGTTACAAGAAATCGCGGCTATAATACCATGGAAAGATATAGGCTTTGAAGCCCGTCAAGCGGTCTATTTGCTTGGGCATAGAATCGTCTTATAAGCCGTCGGTACTGATAACGGTGCATGCGGTTGCTAACTCACAATAAGGTACGCATTCAGATCAAGATATCGATTGAGCGGGATACAGGGCAAGTTTTCGAAAGCGACATGTCCTTTTATTATAGGCTTGAAAGGCCTGATGATTCTCCCCGACGAGTTCACGCAGTTTATGAGAAACACAACCGCGCTTAAAATCGTAAATCTGTCGTTCTGATACGTGACAGAACATGGCCAGCAATTCAAAGTCATGGCGAGACTTTTCCGCTGAAAACGAGGATGAAGTATTTCTACTGTGGTATCAAGACACCGCATTTTGCCTTGGTGACGCCCAGTTGAGGCTTTCAGGAAGGAATTCGAAAGGCAATGCGAACAAGATACGTTTTGCACAAAGAACGAATCATCGATGACTCCTTGAAAGCTCGAGATAGAACTTTCACCATACAGTGGTGGAAATTGAGCTCACGGCTGGGAGGACCTCCGTCCGACTTTTTACATCCCTCGAACGATTGAAAAGTCACCTCTATGCACCGAAGAAATGCTTGTTGCAGATTTCAATCGTGCAACGGGACGTTAACCCGGATTCCCTTGATGCCTCACTCTTTACAGTATTGAAGAGGCAGAGTTGCGCTTTCGGAATGAGATCGAAGCGGTTATATTCAAGGGTGAATCGCAAGTACCCTCACAAAACGCGACAACAGGCATCGATATTACCATCACAGAAGATCAACATAGGTCGTGAACAATGCGCTCCAGGAAAAGCTACGCATTTCATGTATAGTTCATGGTATTGGGATACTGTAAGAAACGATGGACTTCTAATGGAAAGGATGGAACAGTGTCATACATATACAAGTGTTGCTGGTTTATGGAGCACTGTAAATGAGGATGATCATACTCCTCAGGATGAGTTTCCAATCATTGTAGCTGATGAGGTGCAGTTTATAAGAGAGGATCTTGTTGCAGAAGAAGAATTGTTCAATCTCTGGGATCTAAATCTGAGCAGTGAGTATGTAGTATGTTAAATAACAAGAGAAGAAATTCTACTTACCGTGTCAAGCTTGCTCTGTATAATATGAGCTGTGAGGGACCAGAAAAATCAGTGTTCTCTAAAGTGAGGCAGCAATGAAGATAGAAACCCAGTATGGTTCATGATTGAGCATGTCTAGGGTGTGCCTTTTATGTCAAGCCCAAACACAGTCTTCGATCATACACTCATTTTCAAGACCCGGGGACACTCCTCCTGTTCTTCTGGTGAAAAGAGATTGAAAGGGTGGCATCTACCCAATGGTATTATTCCACTTTTGCTTCGTTGGATAGAGGGTATATATCCCTCACTGGGCAGTGGTTTCAAGATCACAGAGGCACAGACGAAGGGCCGCGGCTCCTACAAGGAAGACATCACAATGAATAAGTTCTCTCAGGGCTAGCACTAAGTTGTCCGGTAATTAGACAGCATGTCAGGTATTTCTAAAATCATCCTACTTTCTGCTTCTGCACCTCTAGCAAACTCATAGGGTCTGCCGGCATACAGACGGGAATGTGCCTCCCAGTTTTCCTTAATGACCAAGCTTCCTCCAAACAGCACAGTATACATCAACGGTGCGTAGATTTGCATGTGATATGGTCTCTGGCTGGGAAATTCTCATTACATATTGAGTAACTGCCGTTCCAAGAGAAACCTGCAGCTCTGGTATTTGACTGTGGTGCATAGAGCCAGAATCCAGATATACAGAATGCAGATTTGGCTCTCGAATCGGATCAAACCATGTTGGCAGACTTGAGCGGGGGGGAATAACGATCTGCCATGTTCCTTTTTGGAAATAGAAGCATCTCTCCTGAATGTCATTGTATTGTTGGGATTCCGTACGCGAGATATTCGAGTCCAGTAGCATAGATAAATGTAAGTATATCAACTGGCCTCAGAGATGATTGTTAATGGTCTTCAGATAAGGATGAGAATGTGGTAAATGAAGTGGCTAGATGATGACGGAGTATCGAAATTCACTCATAGGACTAAGGGTGAGATATGGCAGTGACTGTTCGGATACTTTGTTCGCCGTGATCCTGGACTTATAGGCGGCGATTAAATACCATAAAAGCTTTAACCAGAACGAGATATGCTCACCGGGATGGGTCTTTTTCCAGAATGGTCAGCGAATAGATGAGGATGAGCGGGATGGGCTTTGTTGGTTGGAGGTAAGGCGTTTGGGTCTATCTCTCTTGTTTTCTGTTACTTGCGGGCCGCAGCTAGTCGGATTTGGTTTGATAGGGTGCTATTCATGTAATTATAGATGGAAGACATTTTGCAATGGATCATGAGGGGTGTCGGGGTGTCGGGGAAGTGGTATGGGGTCTGATACAGAAAGTTCTGCGTTTTGCACGTCTTTCTTGATGGGGGTTATATGTCTCGTCGGTTTTGTTGCTGAGGTTCTAATGAGAGTTAATAATAGCTAGAAAGTCATGCTCGAACAGCGAGAAAACAAAAACAGTCATGCTGTATGGCTATATGCAATTTCACCACTACAGACTATTAACTCCATCTTCAAACTGCCGCACATCATACTCCTCCGGATACATCTCCAGAATCCTCCGAAGCTCCTTCATCTGCGCCTGTTGCTCCTCAGTGACCTCTTCATAAACATCCTCAAAAGCCACCCTAATAGGCGGTTTCTTCTCACGCTCCGCAGCTCCAAACTCCTGCAAGACAGCCTTCCGCATCTGACTCCGGGTATCCCGCTCGAGATCCTCATTCCACAGTCCCTGGTTCTCCAACCACTTCCGTAGTCGGATAATGGGGTTATCGCGGCGTTTCCAGTCTTCGACCTCCACGCGCGCTCGATACGCGAAGCTATCGTCACTCGTGCTGTGATGGGAGACGCGGTAGCTCATCGCTTCGACGAGGACTGGTCGGCCGCCGTCTTCGAGGGCGATACGGCGAGCTTCCCGTGTTGCTTCGTAGACGGCGAAGATGTCGTTTCCGTCGACGCGGATCGTATCGATACCATATCCTAGGCCACGACTTGCGATGCCGTCACCGCGGTATTGTTCCAGGGTAGGAGTAGAAATGGCGTAGCCGTTGTTGCGGCAGATGAAGACGACCGGACACGAACGGGTCGCAGCGATGTTGAGACCGGCATGGAAGTCGCCTTCGCTGGCGGCGCCTTCGCCGAAGTAACAGGCGACGATGCGGGGTGGGATGTTAGGGTTCTGGAGGGCTTGGAGTTTGAGCGCGTAGGCTGCCCCGGAGGCTTGAGGGATTTGGGTTGCTAGAGGGGAAGAGATGGTGTGCTGGATAATTTATCAGTAAGAATGGTCGCTCTCATCTGCGTAGTTGGTACTGACATTGCGAGGATAGCCGGATCCGTAATGCACGGGCATATTTCGGCCTTTTCCACTGTCATTTTTATTGGCGAAGAGTTGGCTCATAAAGTCCTTTAGGGTAAAACCACGCTGCTGGAAGACTCCTGTTTCGCGATATTGCGCAAATACCGTATCGTCTGGGGTCAATGCCGCTGCGGAACCGACACTGATACCTTCTTCACCTGCGGATACCTGGGGATGTCAATGGCCAGACCAATTGTTTTGGATCTAGTAAAGTCACTCACCATGTAGAAGCTGAGACGACCTTGTCTTTGTGCCTCGAACATAATCCCATCCATAACGCTCACTGGATATATATCAGCCCCATTCCCGATTACACATATCCATCCCTAGCTAGCAGCTTTACACACCAGTCAACATGTTCTTGTACCACGTCAAGATCTCCTCATTCGAGACATCAACAGGTCGTTTCTTATCCGTTCCAACCAGCGCACCGTCCGAATCCATGACTCTGTAGGTTGGAATGTAGGGCATATCGGAGGGCTTCATAAACGCCATGTCGGTCGTGAATTTACTGTTTACGGCACCGGGGAATTGGACACTATCAAAACATCATCCGTTAGCAATTGTTGATTTGATTGTCCTCTGATACACCGAACGGAAGCAGAACGTCCACCTACCGATCCGACCCCGGACGCTGCGATAAGGAACTGCTCCATCGTGCTGTGATTCTAGCAGGCTGGGGAGCGCGAACCGCCCGCGGAAGGCGTCCAAGGAGACTAAAAGACATTATGGGTGCTCAATGGGGTCATGATAAAGAGTCAAACCCAACAGCCGCTGGGGATGGACGAAGAGGCCCTTCTTGAGGCTCTGTAGGGGAATCCGGGGCAGATGCGGAGAGCGGCTATTCACGGTGGAAGACGTCATGTGAGCGCCGAACATAACCGATGAGGGTTTATCAATTTTTCCTTTTTCGGATAGTTCGAACATGACAAGAGAATGGCCTTTCTACGGGACACGCTGCTACTTAGATTAAGCGGATATAATTTTTTGTGCCTGGGAAGTCTGTGAATGACCCAAGGTTTGACAGGAATGATGTCAATTCGATGTGTCCCTGGATCCAAATTCCCAGACAATGACGAGGTTCTCATCTTACTCAGTTGCACAAGACATTCTGATCTTACAATTGAACTGAAGAGGCTTACGGAGGGAAGAAGACGACCGTGGAGGTCATTGGCCTCCTCACTGGTTGCTTCCGCCATTTGAAGTCCCCTTACTGGCATGGTGAAAACATATTGTATGTGCAAAGAGTTTTGGGGTAAGCTCTTCACGTCTGGCAAGAGTCCAGAACCTGCGTCTCAGATCGCAATGGAACCGCAATACAACATACCAAAGCTAGTCGCGACAGACATCCGCACCCAGATTCCAAATGACATTGTGGACAACGTCATGTCGCGGCCACCCTTTGTCGCTATCCCGGGAGTTGTCAATGCCCGCGACATCAGCGAGCACGCCAGTGGCTCATCCCAGTCACCAGTTCGCCCGGGCTTTGCTTACCGTTCGGGAGCTCTAGAAAAAGTCTCTCCGGAAGGCAGAGTATTTCTCATTCGCCAGCTCGGTATCAGTGTCATCTTCGACCTACGCCATCAAGGGGAGCGCATGCAATCTCCCAGCCCTGATATTGAGGGTGTTCAAACAGTTTGGGCGCCGTATACATGTACCCCGGTTCCGGTTGATCCTAGGGACTTTGCCCATGGAGACGAAGGAGCCAGTGGGTATGCGAAGATGTATTTGGAAATCATGAAGGTTTCTGCACCGATCTTCCAAAAGGTCTTTGAACATATTCGGGATGCTCCGCGAGAGCCTTTTCTCTTTCATTGCTCGGGTAAGTTCTGATGCTTCTGTCGGTTATCACGCCCTTCTCATGGATACCTACAGCCGGAAAAGATCGCTCTGGAGTACTGGCAGCATTGATCCTGTGTCTGGCAGGTAGCCCGCGCGAGGCCATAATTCACGACTACACACTCACTCGTATCGGAATGGAAGCACATCGGCCATCCCTGACAAAGATACTTCAATTCCATACAGGTTCCGGGGCCGGACCAGAGAGTATAGGCATGTTGCAGCTATGTAACGTCCGTGCGAATGCCATGGTGGGATTCTTGCCGGCGATAGAAAACTCCTTTGAGGGGGGCGTTGAGGGGTACTTGAGGAGTCACCTGGGATTCAATCAGAGAGACCTGGACATTATGCGTGCGAATTTGAAGGTACCAACCTTCAATTAATCAAAGATCGAACATAGGAACAGAAATATATCTCGGACTGTTATAGAAGCCGTAGAATCCCATTCGGGTAATTGACGACCTTCCGCCAATCGGCAGAAAAAGTTCCAGGAAGAGGGCTGTTTCAACCGCTGCCTCTGCCACCTTTTCAATTCTTTCTCAAGTCTCAGCAACCCTTGTCTTCCTTATTTCAAAATTTCTCCCTCATCTTTCTACGATAGTTCACCATGTCTCGGTCCCTCTGGCGGAGTCTGCATTACAGTGCGAAGCGGAGGTTGGCAGCACCTCCGACGCCCTACCGGTGCTTCTCCTGCTCCCTTCGTGCCCAGGACCAGCCCAGAAAGGATGGACAGACGACGCATTTTGGATTTCGAGATGTACCTGAGACGCAAAAAGAGTCAATGGGTTCGTCAGTTAATTGGCGTTTTGGAACAAGACCTAGCTAACAAGACTGATGCGGAACAGTGGGGGCCGTCTTTAGCTCCGTCGCCAGCTCGTACGACACGATGAACGACCTTATGTCGATGGGAATCCACCGTCTCTGGAAAGACCATTTTGTACGCTCGTTGAACCCCGGGTCTGCTCTGCCGTCGCGCGACACCGACTCGACCGGAAAAGGCTGGAATATCCTGGATATCGCCGGCGGGACTGGCGACATCGCTTTTCGCATGCTGGACCATGCCACGAATATCAACCATGACCTCAACACGCGGGTGACGATCTCCGACATCAATCCGGACATGCTGGCGGAGGGGAAGAAGCGCAGCATCGACACGCCGTACTACAACACGAACCGTCTATCGTTTATGGAAGCCAATGCGCAGACCATGCCTTTGATCCCGGATAGCTCGGTCGACCTCTACACGGTGGTATTTGGAATTCGCAACTTTACGGACAAGCAGGCAGCTTTGAATGAGGCTTTCCGGGTTCTGAAGCCCGGTGGTGTGTTTGCGTGCATGGAGTTCAGCAAGGTGGACAACGAGCTGTTCAATGCCGTCTACAAGCGTTGGAGCTTCAGCGCGATCCCGTTGATTGGACACTTGGTTGCTGGGGATCGGGATAGCTATCAGTATCTGGTGGAGAGTATCGAGCAGTTCCCCAGCCAAGAGGAATTCCGGGGAATGATCCAAAAGGCCGGGTTTATGATTCCCGGACGAGGATTTGAGAACCTGACGGGTGGAATTGCAGCGATTCACAAGGGAATCAAGCCGATTTCTTGATTTTCACTGCATTATAGATAGTGTGGAGATGTACGATATCGGGGGCCTCGGAAAGTGAATTCTGTTACTTTTACAGAGTAGATCGAGTGAATGTTCTAGTAGCTATGGTGTGATAGTGGACCCGAAATGAATATTTGCCGTCCGAATTTACTTCGTCTTGTCCTTATCGTTTGCGCAGTGTGAATGCAGCGAGGATTGGCTGGTACATAGTGTTCATGATTTTTATCTCCGACATGGCGAGATAATCGGCATCTCTTCCTTTTTCCCACATCCCCGCGTTTCGATTTCTTTCTTTTTTTTCTTCGATTCCAGCCTTGTTTTTGTTTTCTTTCTTTCTTCTTTATTATTATTTTTATACCCACTCTCTTTTCCAGGGAGACCTCTTCCCTTCATTCCTTTCTCCCCCGTCAATGCACGCCTCCCTTCTGCATCAACGCCTCAAGGCGACCCCGTTGTCCGTTGCGATGCCGGCCTCCATCCACGACGAATACCCCACGGGACCATTGACACCTCCTGACATGCCAAAGGGCTCTCCAAACGTATCTACCAAAGATGCCACCTCTTCTCTTCTGACGGCGATCCATGTGCTTTCGACGGAGCGCGCGGCGTTGGCTCACCTCGAGCGACTCTACCAGACCGACGGCCTTGCGCAGGAGAACCTCGTGCGCGCGGTGGATAAGATCGTGCGGACTATACAGAATGGGGGGAAGCTGGTGTTTTGTGGTGTCGGGAAGAGCGGGAAGATTGCGAGGAAGATCGAGGCGACGATGAATAGCTTGGGCATTTTTAGTATGTTCTTACACCCGACGGAGGCGCTGCATGGGGATTTGGGGGTTATTCGTGAGGTATGTTACACCAGGGCTGCAAAGTGGAATCTATATATTGCTGACAATGCTGGTTAGAACGATACCCTGCTGTTGATTTCATTCTCTGGTCGCACCAAGGAACTCCTGCTGTTCCTCCCTCATATCCCTCCCACGGTCCCCATTATCGCAATTACTTCGCATACGCACCCGTCAACCTGTCCGCTCGTCTCATTCCAGTCTCCGGACATGGCGATATCCCTCCCTGCTCCGATCCACGAAGACGAAGAGTCCTCCTTTGGCCTTAGTGCCCCGACCTCGTCTACAACTGTGGCCTTAGCGCTGGGTGATGCCCTAGCCCTGGCAACGGCGCAGCGACTGCATAAACCCCCAGATCGCGGCCCTGCGGAAGTCTTCAAAAGTTTCCATCCTGGTGGTGCCATTGGCGCGGCGACCGCGGCGATGACTCCTATGAGCATGTTGTCTACGTCTCCGTTGACTTCCACGCCGTCGGATTATCTGCAGTCTCGCCCGTCGGATGATGGCTCGCAGACGCAGCAGAAGCAAGATGTCATTTCGAATCGCTTCGTTCCTCTGAATAAGATACCCACTGTCTCTACCACTCTCGGCCATGAGACCCGCCTCCTCGACATCCTTTTAGCCGCCGTTCAAAACCCAGATGCCAAATCTTGGGTCTCTATCTCACACTATACGTCCTCTACTACCTCCTTTACCTCCCTCATCACACCTCGTCACCTCCACTCCCTCACAACCACTCACAACGTGGACATGGCTCTCTCCGCAATCTCCGCCTCTGGCATCTCCGTCTCCGTCCCGCAGGACCAGTTCCTCTGCGTTCCAGCTTCAAGTCCTGTCGATGAAGTGTGCAAACTCGTCAGCCAGAGCGATCGGGTCTCAGTGATCGCTGGAGTCGACGAGACAAACCCGGAAGTAATTCTGGGAGTCTTGGAGGCGGAGGAGTTGTGGAGTGGTTGATATCATTCACCTTTTCTTCCTCTTTTTCACCTGCACAGCTTCATCGATCTCCTGCACTTTTTATTTTTCATTCTCATTTTGGCATTCATCGATCCCTTCTCATCTTCATTTTTCATTTTCGGGAGTTATTTTTCTTCACCTTCATTCATACATTAATATACCTTCTTTGGTTAAGGGCTGTACATACATACATTGGGATCAGGTTGGATAATGATGGTTATGATTATGATGCATGAATTCATGCAATTTTTCTTCTTTCTTCTTCTTTTTGGTATCTGTGGATATCTATTTCTATGTCTATCTTGCATCTGTTCATACATACGAGGTTTACAGAGAATACAGAGTTGGATAGGTAGATAGATGGAAAAGCACAAGTGACGATTCGCTGTCCTGTTTTGAAAAAGGCGCAATCGAACAAAATAATCGGTGGATATAATCCATCTTCCTATTTTTCTATCTGAGAAGGAAAAAGATAGGATCATAAAATGGCATCGGGCTCAGGGTATAGTAGTATAAATCGATCATCAGAAAAAAACATATCAAGGAAACAAGAGGCAAGTAGATCTATGCCAGAAGTGTCTTTTCCTCGTTATAACCTACAACAGAAGAACGCCTGGCAAAGTCGGGATACAGCGTGTCGCGGTCGCGGGCCTATAGCTCTTTCCGCATGATATCGACAGGTCCAGTTCTATCGTGATTAATCGTATTCATTATAGAGTGTCATTGAACACGGCGCTGCTGCCAGACAAGGGGGATGGAGTGAAATCGTAGCGGCCGAATGAGTGGCCATCGAACGTGCCGTTGGGAGGACTGGAATAGAGGCATTTACTTCGTAGACATGTTCGTGGCGATTCGACAGGTCGTAACATATTCTATCGTAAAGCGCGACGAGCAAAAGAGAGACAGGTCACTCCAGGCATGAATCATGCTGAACCACTGATGTCTTGCTTGGCATTGCCTTTGTCGGAGACACCGGTCGAGCCCTCGTCTTCGTAAAGATGGTGTTGTTCGATGTAGTGGATGACCGGGACCGGGATCAGGTAGCGCACGCTCATCTCACGGCGCAGAAAAAGTCGGATCTTTGTGCTGCTGACATCGTTCTGAATGAGTTGTTGGATGACATAGATGTTGTCTTTCCATGGTTGAAGGGATGCGAGGGCTTCGTCGATATCGGTTCCGCTGCGCTCGACGATGAAGGACTGCGACTCTGTTAGATAAAATATCTAAGCAGTGATCAATGCAACGTACCCCGTATTTGCCCAGAATGTGATCCAAATCCTTCTCACTCCACACACCAGGGGTCGACATGGTGTGAACCAGGTCGGCACCAGCCAAGAGAGCGACGCGGACGGGCTTGCGAGTTCCATCACCAGCCTCAACACCCTGTCGCACGGTATTAATCTCATAGTCAATGTGGTCCAACACGACAGCGGTCGGTTGGTATTCTTTCTGCAGAGGCTCCCAGGTGTCCACCATCAGCCAGTCGGAGGTCTGGTCCACGGCAAGTTGGCACATGGCAATACTTTTGCAGCGTCAGTATCATCCCCGAGCCCTGAGAATACTAGTAGAGCAAAGACCATACCGATCCTCAGCACTGGCCAGACCAGCCTTGCGATACGCATCCGATACAGGCGACAAATATCCCCCGATCATTTCAAAGTCGGTGCTGAACTTGACGTAATCGGCAGCCATCTCGAACATGCGCAGGTGCAGATAGGTAATGGGCGAGAAGGAACCACAAGCGACCAGCAGCAATGGCGTTTTCTCCGGGTCGTCCATCTTAGTCTTCATTCTAATTTCGGGGAAGGCATAGTCGTCTGAAGGGTTCTTGGGGATGGGGCGAGCCTGGTCGCTCTGCGTCATGGCGGCGGTTTAGCGGGGGAGGAGGGGAAATGGATTTTGAGGACGATTGAAGAGGAGACGATATATATTGACGATGTTTTGATAGAATGTAAAGCAAATCTGGATCTTGGTATGGAGCAGAGGTGAGAGAAAAATGAGGAGGAGAGGAGGAGAGAGAGTTTTCCTTCAGGTGAACGAAAACAGACAAAAGCCGAAGGCGGGCGGCGGATATGAAAAAAGCGCGGAGGCGGATTTCTTTTTAGCAGTTAAAGTAGTTTATTATTACTCAGTCAAGCTCTATTCCCAAGCACGCAAAAAAAAAAAAAAAAAAAAAAAAAAAAAAAAAAAAAAAAAAAGACGAAAAATGCAAGGAACAGGGCTCTTGTCTATTAATAATGCTGGACCTCGGTGATGAGGGGTCATTAGCCGGAAGTCAGATCGGAGCGTACGAAATACGGAGTACAGTACGTAGCTCTCCTTATAAATCTACATAGTAAACGGATGTTAGCAAGTTACTCGGAGTACAGAGTAATGTTGATTCTGAGGGATATATAGAGAGCATGGTGTATCCTACGGTCGGGTTGACGTGATTGAGCACTGCTGTAAAATTAGAAAATCGTATAAAAGTGCAGAAAAAAAAAAAAAAAAAAAAAAGGTATGGAGTAGAGCAGTTTATGTAGTCGTAGACAAAATGTTGAATAGACTGAATTGACAGTAAGAAACCGGTGATCCATATCCGCTTCATGTCCCGATTAGGAAAAAAGTGAAGCTATTCAAATGTCGCTCCGTATTCGGAGCACACTGTATTTCAAGTCAAAACCACCACCGGCAAGGATCCGGTAATTATATTATTTATTTCTTTCAGTATCGTATTGTGTTTCCTATAGTTATCCATAACCACCAAACCATTGCGATGCGTAGTGGTGGCATAGTGACAGTGGTGACTGGGGTAGTAGTATTCCGGGGTATCCACGAGACAGTGATCTTCATCTCACTTGGAACTCATTCTTAACATAACCATATGTTGTATTATTGATTTACTACAAGTACTAGTACTAGTACTTGAATTATCTTCATATAATCTCTGCATATATTATTGTACCGTACTGGTGTCTGACGCTGGTCCCTCCACCACGTCAACCCAACCGACGGCGGATCTTCTCTTCTTCCTCTTCCTCTTCCTCAGCTCCATCCCTCCTCCCCTCTTCTTCTTCCTTTTCCATCTCAATCTCCTATTATATTTCATCTTCATTTGATTTCTATCTGTCTTTGCTTTATCATCGTACACTTTGCATTCTAAGCTTTCTCTATATCTATTATTCTTTCGTCTCTCGCTCTCTCTTATCGCCCACCGGAAGCGAACCCGCTTGGCCACTCCCTCCAACCTCCAACCTCCAACATTCCCAACATCTCCTCAGATTACGGATGGCGCTTAACCGGTGACCGCGATCTCATACTTTCCCTTCTCCGTCTAGCTTCGACTTATGGCCAGACAAAGGGCCACCTTACGCCGCCAGGACCCTCGTGAGGACTCTCGCTCCGTTCCCTCTTCCGCCGCCGCCGCCGCTGGAACCGCCGCCACTGCGTCCAGCAAGCCGGATAATACTCGCACCGCTACAACCACTGCTGCTGCTGCTGCTGCTGCTTCTACGTCTAGAGCCTCTTCTACCTCGAGGTACTGATCCATTCGTCTTTGGCTTATCATTCACCCCCCCCCCCCCCGCCTTTGCTTCATTCCGCTTCCTCCCGCTCTATCGTTCTTGTCGGGACCTTGCTTGACTCGAGCCCCCATCGTCAAAGGTGCAATAGACAGCCGGGTTTTTACGCTCTTTGGTGAAAGTATTCGCACGATTACGAAGAACTCCGGGCGGCAAGGTACTCACGGAACGATCGCAGTTGGGTTCCCATCATCTTCGCTAGACTTCCCTCTTCCCCTCTTCAGTTCACTTGCGAATGGACCACATCGCTGTGCATTCTATCAGCCATTGACCCTCTGTACCTTACCATACCCTTCCTCATCATCCCTGCCATCTCCCGCTTCCTGCCTGGAGCAATAATAAGTATCAGTTTCTCATGTCCTCCAGAGTCACTCGCTCAGCAGCGAGAGTTGCCGCAGAGTCTCCCCAGTCCACTAGTCACGGTCCGTCGCCCTCGAACCTCGCCGCTGGTTCGGGCCAGCCTCGTTCCCGCAAGCGTAAGGCCCATACTCGCCTTGATCAGTCTCTGGATATTCCAACACAACCGAAATCTTCTTCGCCGCCCAGGAGACAAAAGCGACAGCGGCTCGGTGTTTCTCCCCAGACAGCTCCCGCTCCCGCTCCCGCTGTCACGCGTCGTGGTAATAGGAATCGGCCGGCAATGTCACAACCAGGGTAAGCGTTGGGTTTCAGATCCTTGTCCTTAGCATCATGTTAGCTGATACAATCAAACAGTCCGTCCTCACGACCTACGGAGGAAACTCCGAAGATCCCGTCCCCTCCAACCAACCGACGAAAGTCTAGCAAGCATGCCAAGGTCTCGCAAGGTATGCAAGGGACCTTTGGCTCGTGGATGATGGGTTCGCCCGATATTAACATCTCAGATCAAGTAGGTCGACTTGCAACGACACAGTCTCCACCTCCACGTCGACACAAGAAGCGTTCGGGTAGAACCAATCAGGATACGATTATGAAAGACGCCGAAGAGGAAATAGAGAGTCCAGAGCAGGAAGAAGAGGACGAAGAGGATGAGGACATGGATGACCACGAGTCTTCGCCGCCCAGCGACAGCAACGATGGCACGAATCCTTCTGCTTTCGATGACGATGACGGAGACCCATTCGGCAGCGCCATTTTCGGTTCTCGCGGCCCTTTGGGACTTCAAAGTACGCTCCGTGCGCTCAGTGGTATGATGTCGGGGATGACCTCGCGGCTGCGAGAAATTCTCTGCAACTTACGAATGAAAGAAGACCCCTCCATCCAATTGATTGCCCTGCAGGAGCTATCTGACCTCCTCCTTGTCTCCAACGAGGACAATCTGGCCGGGGCCTTTGCTCCCGATCCCTACGTCAAGGAACTCGTTGCACTGATGCAACCTAGTGACTTTGGCGAGGAGAACCCGGAGATCATGCTGCTTGCCTGCCGCTGTCTGGCGAATTTGATGGAAGCCCTGCAGGGCTCAGTCGCCAATGTGGTATATGGTGGTGCTGTGCCCATCTTGTGTCAGAAATTATTGGATATTCAATTCATCGATTTAGCTGAGCAAGCTCTTAGTGTAAGTTTTAATCCCTCCCGCGTGGCGATTAAAAGACCTGCAGAAGCTGACTTTGTCCAGACTCTCTCCAAGATCTCAGTTGACTTTCCCGGCTCCATCGTACGGGAAGGTGGTTTGACGGCTTGCTTGACCTACCTCGACTTCTTCCCAACTAGCACACAACGTACAGCTGTGACCACCGCCGCCAACTGTTGCCGAAATCTTCCTACAGATTCATTCCCCGTCGTTCGTGATGTGATGCCAACGCTTCTCAATGTTCTTTCAAGCAACGATCCCAAGGTGGTTGAACAAGGATGTCTCTGTGTGTCTCGAATCGTGGAGAGCTTCAAGCATAAGCCGGGAAAGTTAGAAGAACTCATCGAGCCCGCCATGCTCAAAGCTGTACTCCGTCTTTTGTTGCCCGGAACCACCAATTTAATTGGACCGCACATCCATACACAGTTCCTCCGGGTTCTCGCCATCACCTGCAAGGCCAGCCCTCGTTTGTCTGCGGAGCTCCTCCGGATGGACGTGGTCGACACGCTGTATCAGATCTTGACTGGCGTTTCACCCCCACAGTTAGACAAGTCGTCTGTGAAGATGGACGGGGTTCTTGTCATGCAGGCATTGATCCATCGTCCTCGGGAACAAGTTTTTGAGACCCTCAATGTCATCTGCGAGCTTCTGCCCGGAGTACCGACCAGCCAAACAAGCGAGGAAGATGGCGTGTTGAGCACATATTTTGAAACCAACATGACTCTCGGCTCCCACTCACCCAAGACGAAGGAATCGGCCAAGAAGCGGCGGTCCCTGTTGATGGAATGCAAAGCCCAACTCAAGCGTTTTGCTATGATTTTGCTTCCCACATTGACTGACGCATTTTCGAGCACGGTCAACCTGGGCGTCCGGCAGAAGGTTCTCGTTGCACAGCTCAAAATGCTCCACAACTTGGACGTTGCGTTGATCGAGGAGGCCCTATGCACCGTTCCCTATGCATCATTCCTCGGAGCGATTCTGTCACAGAAGGATCACCCGTCCTTGATGTCGCTAGCACTGCGGTGTGCGGAACTCCTGTTCCAGCGATTGGAGCATGTCTATCAATATCAGTTCCACCGCGAGGGTGTTATTTCGGAAATTGTCAAGTTATCCGAGCAGTCCCTCTCAACCGAGCAAAATAAGCATGTGCAGGGATCGCCGTCTACGAGCACGGTGGATGATGCTCGGTCGACAAGCGGAGATGAAACCGCGGTCGATAACCCCACGTCTGATATCGAGGGCCAAGAGGGCGATGAAGACGAGGACGCTGATGATGACAACGACAATGATGACGAGGATGACGATCAGGATGGTTACCCAGACGACGGTGACATCTCCGTGTCAGACAGCCTGGCCTTCGACACTAGGTTTTCTGCGAAAATCGATACTATGCTGCAAGATCTCGTCATCCGTGATGCCCGGGCCTTTGTCGAAATGTATGAAGCCAGTGAAGGCAAAGACATGCGGAACAAGGCTCTAGAGATCCTCGATCAGTTACAGGCCCTCGCTGCAGACATCAAGTCCTGCTACAAGGACACTGCTGGGGACCGCAACGGTCTCCCACTCTTCAAGAAGCTTGCATCTTATTTCGACGGAGATGCCCTGGAAAGTATCACTAGCTCGGAATTACTCAATTCGGGCGTCATTAATGTCCTTCTAGACGTCTTTGGCGATTTCCAATCTTCGTCCACGCGCGAAGCTCGTACCGCTTTCCTGCAGGCGTTCATGGGAACGGCCATTTCAGAAAAGGCGCAAAGCCAAAGCACTGCTACGACGCCGTTTAGTGTGCTGATCAATAAGTTACAAGACTTGCTCAGCCGGACTGAGCATTTTGAGGTCATGACGGTCAACCAAAACTCGCTTGAGAATTCGCGAAGCAACGCCATCCACATGCTCGGAAAGCAGATTAGGCTCAAGCTCGTCGCTGATGAGGATTCTGACATCCCCCGCACCTACAAGAACATTATGGTGTCCATTCACGCCATCGCTACCTTCAAATCTCTCGATGATTTCCTTCACCCGAGAATTAGCCTGGCAGATCGACCGCGTGCCTCTAACAGCCGCGACACACTTTTGTCCCAGCTTGCTAATGCTGCACGGCTTCGGGAGCAGCTCACTGGGAACAGTGATAGGTCAAGCGGAAGTGGCAATGATTCTCGTTCCTCATCCGCGGTGGCTCATTCGTCATCGCGGCCTAATGAGCCCAGTGGTAATGATCCGTCTACTGAGGAACCTCAACGTGCAAAGCCCAGACGTTCCGGGCGACACCAGCAAGCCCAGGGCGAGGAAGAAGAAGAAGCACAACACGACGAGCCCCTTGAGTGTGCCGATGCGAGACAAGTTAGTGACAGGGAAGAAGATGAGGACGAGGATGGCGACGGTGCTGATGCACTGAGTGCCATTGTCGATGATATGGATGATGATGATGAGCCTGAAAATCATGGCCATGATCCATCCGCTGTCAACATGGAGGTGGCATCCACAGGCAAGGTTACGGCTCGGAAAGAGGATGGAACTCGTGTGTCGACTCCATCTCAATCCACGCCTGTGTCCAAGTCATCGTCATCTCGTCCTGCGCAGACGTCGTCTGGTAGCCAATCGTTAGCCACGGCTGGTCGTCCATCGTCTTACGCCGCTGCAATTGCTTCCCCGTCCCAGGACTGGCACATCGAGTTCAGTATTGACGGAAAGCCGCTCTCAAACGAGACGACCATCTACCGCGCTGTCCACCACGACCGTGAAAACGTGGATGTTAGCTCAAGGAACGTTTGGTCAGCTATTCACACGATCAAGTTCAAGAGGGTGCCCGGACCACCACCTCCGGAGCCGACAACCGCTGCTTCGGGCTTGATTGAATCTATCGTGGCAGACAGCGAAATGCCCCGGTCGCTCAACAAGAATCCCACGACAGCCTCGATTCTCCGACTACTCGGGTCCTTGCATGAAATGAACGCCACGCTGGATGATATTCTGGCTGAGATCAAGGACATTATGGCAATCAAACCGGAGCCATTGGCACAGTTCATCAACACAAAGCTCACGGCCAAGCTGAACCGGCAACTCGAGGAACCTTTGATCGTGGCGAGCAGCTGCCTTCCCAGCTGGAGCGAAGATCTAGCTCGTCTATTCCCGTTCTTGTTCCCGTTTGAGACACGGCACCTCTTCCTTCAATCAACAGCGTTTGGGTACTCGCGCGCGATGTTGAGGTGGCAAAGCTCGCATGGGGATGACAATCGTCATGACCGGCCAGACGACCGGCCATTCTTGGGCCGACTTCAGCGACAGAAGGTGCGGATCTCGCGATCTCGGATTCTTGAGTCTGCTATGAAGGTCATGGAGCTGTACGGCTCCTCGTCTAGTATTCTCGAGATTGAGTACTTCGAGGAAGTGGGCACCGGATTGGGTCCTACGTTGGAGTTCTACTCGACGATTTCGAAGGAATTTTCCAAGAAGAAGCTCAAGATGTGGCGGGAGAATGATTGCAACCACGGCGATGAATATGCCTTTGGTAAGCGTGGTTTGTTCCCTGCGCCTATGAGCGATGCGCAGTCATCTCAAGAGTCCGGCAAGAAACAGCTACAGCTGTTCAAGATACTCGGTAAATTCGTTGCCCGCTCGATGCTTGACTCTCGGATTATCGATGTCTTCTTCAACCCGGCGTTCTTCCGAATTGCGGACAGCTCATCGTCGGTGACGCCATCGCTTGGTACAGTGAAGGCTGTTGATCACGATCTTGCCAACTCTCTGATGCTTTTGAAACGCTTTGCAAGCGCCAAGAAGGCTGTTGAGGATAAGGGCCTGTCGGCCTCAGACAAGGCTCAAGCGCTACAGCAGGTCGAGGTTGATAGTGTCAAGGTGGATGACCTAGGCTTGGATTTCACCCTGCCCGGTTACCCATCCATCGACTTGATCAAGGACGGTTCCAACACTTCGGTGACGATTGAAAATGTTGATCTCTATGTGGATCGGGTTGTCGACATGACGCTGGGCTCCGGTGTCTGTCGCCAAGTGGAAGCCTTCCGGGCAGGATTCTCGCAAGTATTCGCCTACTCGTCGCTGAAGACCTTTACCCCGAGCGAGTTGGTGATTCTGTTCGGTCAGTCGAAGGAGGACTGGTCTATTGAGACTCTCATGGACTCTATTAAGGCGGATCATGGCTTCAACATGGACAGCCGGAGTGTACGGAACCTGCTTCAAACGATGAGCGAGTTCGACATGCAGCAACGCCGGGACTTTTTGCAGTTTGTCACTGGAAGTCCAAAGCTTCCTATTGGCGGTACGTATTTCCATGCACATTATATTGAATTTGGCTAATCATCTTCGTCTATAGGCTTCAAGAGTTTGACACCGATTTTCACGGTTGTCTGCCGTCCCAGCGAACATCCGTACACGCCCGACGACTATCTTCCCAGTGTTATGACCTGTGTCAACTATCTCAAGCTGCCCGATTACAGCAGTCTGGATGTCCTCCGGGAGCGACTTTCCGTCGCGATCAAGGAAGGACAAGGCGCATTCCATCTTTCTTGATTTTGGTCTATCGACTTTCGCTTGGTTTGATGCATTCTTATGTTTCATACTTTATTACATAATTGTATTTTCGTCGTTTTCATCTTGGCGTGGAAAGAAAAGGTGTCGGCATGTTCTTACTCTGGCTAATGAAGGGCATGGACGGTCTTCTCCATCAGTTACTTTTCGGTTATTGTTGCAAGATTGTTATCAGGTTGATCGGGCCTGGTAGGGAGTCAAGGCGTGCATTTGTGAGATAACAATTAGATAGGAATGGTACATGATCTAGTCTATTCTATTCTATTCTGTCTATGGGTATTATGCAAAACGCAAAATGAAGAACTTTATCCAACTCGATCCGGGATCAATGGATCAACCTTTATACAACGGAATCATAGACTGTACGAGTTAGCCATTTTCTCACCACCAGGGGAAATTTAGAGAACAAACCTCCGCAAACTTCGGCTCAACAAACAAAGCCCTCGCCTCCGCAACCATAACCCCCTCCCCCTCCTCCCCGTTCCCAACATCCGGCAAACAAACCAACTTCCCCTCAACCCAAGCCTTCCTCCCCTCAACCCTCACAGTCCCCGCCTCAAGCACATACAACCTACCCGGCAGCGCCGGCTTCCGGAAATCCACATTCAAATTCGCCGTCATACCAAGCCCACTGTTGAACGATGTTGATACGCACCGCGCGAAGGCCTCGTCGAACATCACCGATAATAACCCGCCGTGCACGTACCCCGGGTGTCCGCAGAGGTGCCCGCCGATGTGGAAGATTGAGTACAGATGGCTGCCGGCCGTTCCCTTCCCGTTTGTTTTGGTATTGGTTTTCGCCGATGGCGAAGATACAGTAGACGAGGTGGAGGGGGGAGAGGAGGGATTGGACATCCACATAAACGGCGCAACAGTAACCTTGTTCTTCCCCGCCAGCGAACCCGCGACGAAATGCATCGATCGCAGCGATGGGTCCATGGAGTGGTGGGGGCGGGATTCTTTGTAGGATGGGTTGTGGCGCAAGGATTGCACGAGGGGGAGGGTTGAGATTAGGGCGTCGATGTGAGTTTGCTCATTTTTTGTGCTTGTCGGGGCAGGGAAGTTAGGGTTTGTGAGGTGGTCATCGTGAAGGACGGTTGTTGATTGTTGGGCGGAGGGGGAGGAAGATGGGTGGACGGGGCGGGGGGTTGTTATTTTGTAGGTTCGTTGTTGGTGGTGTAATTGAGGGAGGGTTTGTCTGGTGATGGTGAGAGGTCGGAGGATGGATGAGGGTCGTTTGGGGAGGGAGGATGTCGTTCTGGTGAGCCAGGACATTTTGTTCGTCGTTGTCTATTATAGGGGCGGTATAGAATCAGATCTTGGAGATCGATTAGCATTCAATCGGATAGGGTTCATGCAGCTGCAGATTAGTACCTCGATAGTAAGGGTTCGCAGAGGTTCGACAATGGTTCGACAATCCCTGTCAATATCTGAATCAATATACAACCACTTTATTTGCAGAGAACAAATGGAACACAATAGAACGCACGACGAAAATACGTCAAGCGCAAAAGAAAGAAAAAAAAAAAAAAAAAAAAAAAAGGCGGACCCCTGACACATCGGAAATCGAAATTGATAATCGGAAAGTTCGGGAAACGAAAGTAGAAAAATAGAAAAATACGGTATTGTATCGGGAAATGCTGATTCCGAGGGGGGGTGTTCGGCATGCCGAGAGATGGAGATAAGAGATAAGAGATAAGAGATAAGATCTTATCCGCATCATGATGATGAACTCATATCCATGCACATGTCAACTTATAGCTAAACTGAACGCCGCGAAGTCGATCATGCCGGACCCAGCCCCGAAGGCAGCGGCGGAGAAACCTGCGGAGACACCAGCAAAGAAAGGAGAATCCCTCGAGGAAATGGGAAATGGTAGAAAAGTATGAATTTGCCGCGATTGAGAAGGCAATATATCGCCCGAACTATACACAGTATGGACTTAACCTCCATACACATGACGTCGGAACACAGAACTAAATGGTTGACAGGCTGGACATGGGTGAACCGCAAAATCTCGATCCGATGGTCAAGTGGAGGCTCCAGGCGCTCAAGTTCATATATCGCGACTGGCAGCCCCATAAGGAGACCAGAAATCTGCAGGGAGTAATGGCAGCATATCGGTCTGGTAACCTCAAAGTAGAGGCCGGGAAATTGACTGTTTGGTACGGGGGCGTCAAGAAATCGGGGCCCTCACCTGAAGACGACATTTACTCTGAAGTATTTGATGACAAACTCCCCATGTGGAAAAGCGAACATGGGCCCGGCCGCATTTGGGTCGAGAATGTATGTTCCTTGAGATGCCCTTCCGCGCAGGTACGCGAATCTAATATCATATAGCCCTTTCAAACTAGAACAGCGAAACTGACCACCGTCTTCCCGACTTTCAACGATGCTTGGCAGCACGAGGTCGGTTATTGATACGCCGCAGCACTCTTTAGCTAGTTATCTAATACATTGCAGCGTTCAATTAATGCTCGACTGATTGGCCAAACAAACTTCATTGTTATTGACCGGATTCTAGATGACATCGGCTCCGAAGAGTTGGTCTTGGTGCTGCGAACGAGCTACGACCGATTGCTGTCTGCATCTAGCTTTGACACCTCCAACGGCAGCGTAGTCAAAGAGAGGTATGAACTATGAATCCAGTTGCTGGTTAATGGCGTTCCGTTCGGTCCAATTACTCGCGCCGTAGCGTTCGTCACTCATGTACCAGTAATTGAATCAAATACATACTGCCCAGAATCACTCCTAGCACAATCCTGCTGGGGATTCACTGATTACCAGTCCCACTCTATTCCTGAGATAAAACATAAGACACCATCAGAAAGAGAATGTAATGCGCGTTGCTTCAACAAGGGAATAATCTTGATATTAACTTCTTACTAGGACATGTTACAAGTCAAGATAGATGCTTCACCAGTCGTAGTGAATGCTACTCGATAGTTGGTACTGTTTGCACCTTCCACCACCCCATCTCTTTTCTATCCCGACCACCATCCGTCCATCACCGTTTGTCTTCTCTCTTTCGTTTTGAGTTTTCAGCAAGGATGGATGACCAGAGTCTAACGACTATACTTGACCTCCTTCGAGCTGACGCGTAAGAATTCTCCCAAACAAACCCCAACGCCCAAGATGACCTGGATCCCGTTGTCCGCGCCTGGCAGGAAGAAGGCGACCGGTATGCATCCCAGTCAGTGGACTACAGAGTAGCAATGAGCCTTGCTCGTGTTATCCAGCAAGACAGACAAAACTTGGGGGCTTTCAGTGACGAAGAGAGCCGTGCTGCGACTGATAGACTCCTTGCAATTCGATTTGCTCAGGAGGAGGTACATCAACAGCCTGAACAAGCGCAGGGAGGACAGCCAGATCAGCCACGTGGTAAAGCTTTCTCTTTCTTCATCCAAGTTCTTGTCGTCAGTTGTGCTGACTTACATGACCGCTGGATAGTACGCCCTCAACCACCCACCCAACAGCCCCAGGCTACGTGCGTCGCTTGCACCGAAACTCTCCTCCAAACAGACGTAACCACCGCTCCTTGCTCCCACATCTACTGCCGCGATTGTACCATCAAGCTCTTCGAAGACTCTCTCCGCGACGAGACTCTGTTTCCACCGCGCTGCTGTAGAACTGCCATTCCTCTGCCACTTGTCCAACACTTCCTAAGCCCTGACATCAGACGTGAATTCGAAAACAAGACAGTCGAATACAATGATGGAAACCGCACGTATTGCTCCTCACCAATCTGCTCGCGCTATCTGCACCCGTTTCCCAATCCGAGGGTAAACGGTAGGTACTGCGCGAGATGTAATCTCTGGACATGCATGCGGTGCAAGAAGAGCCACTATCCCGAGAACGCTTGTCCGGATGAGAATGAAGGGATGCTGCAGCTTGCAAAGAAAAGCGGTTGGAGACGGTGCTCTAGATGCAAAAACATGGTTGAGTTGAGGACTGGGTGCAACCATATTACGTACGTCTTCCTTTGATTGCTGCTTTGATGAGAGATAACATATGCTAACCAACGCTGGCAGCTGCCGTTGTCACCGCGAATTTTGCTACGTTTGTGGTGCTATCTGGAAGACCTGTACCTGTGAGCTGTGGGATGAACGGCGACTTGTCGAGGCTGGTGATCAGCAGGAGATCCATGGATGCGACCACGATGTCTGGAGACGCCGTAAGGGGGCTTATAATTGCGAAGAGTGCGATCATCGGCTGCGGTGGTTCATCTACGAGTGTGAAAGATGTGGGTTTAGGGCTTGTGTGACGTGTCGGTACAATCGGTTGTAGGCGCCTTATTGGAGCTATCAGGGATACCTCTGCTTGCGATGTGCTTGAAATTAGTTGTGTGCTTTTCTTATATGTGACTATCAAATATGTGTATAGATAATCGACCACGAGCTTCAGTTTTCTTCTCCAAAGGCGAGCGTAATTGGTCTGGGAAGCCAGTTGGTAAGCTCTTCGTTAGACTTTCAATTGCCTGGTAGTATTGCACATGTGCCTGGTATTTCTCATAATCAGGATGGTATTGGATATCTGGCTGCACAGCAGGCTCAAGCACAGCCGTTTTGGTGACAGTATTTGTCTTATATAGACATAGCTGTGAAGGACAAATCCTTGGAAGTGCTTCAGGAGCTTAAATAGGCTATACGACGGTCCCGTTTTACTTACTATTTCTATCCGTGAACTAAAGAACCCTCTCGTACCTTGGCTACATGGGAGGTTTATTTCCAGTTTCCCCGATGATAGGCCGAGCGGACATCTACCTACCCAGTATAAGTATTGGTGGAGATAGACTCTTCTGTATTCAGTAGACACCGAGTATTATTATGGGGAGCCTGGTCTGATTCTGAGTGATATACTCCGCGTACAAGATCACTTATTACTGCCCCACTGGGCTCGTACCTTTTCCCGCGTGTACCTTCTACCGCTCCCTCGGAGTTGGTCGCATGGAAGGACTTTTCGGGGCAAACATGCCGAAGAGACACTAACTCCTAGTTGCAGATAACCCTTTCATACAGCCATTCTAGACCATGTTGTATTATATAGACGGCGAATTCGAACTATGTGTGGGTGAGCGACGAGGGCCAAAGATCACATCTTCTGGGCCCACAGTGGTGCGAAGCTAATAGCCTGTACAGGTATTTATGTTAAAGGAATATAATGGCCAGAGCCCTAGGAACTAAGAAAGAAGCAATGAAAACTCCAATCGATTGCTAAAATATGGCGACCTCGCGTGCAGACACAAGAATGATTGTCGTCGGCGGGGCCGGCACTATGGGTTCTTCGACCGCACTCCATCTAATCCGCTCTGGATATACACCCTCATACATTACCGTTCTCGATGTCTATCCAATTCCCTCCGCACAGTCCGCTGGTTATGATATCAACAAGATCATGAGCATCCGATTGCGAAATAAGCCTGATCTGCAGCTTTCGCTAGAAGCTCTAGATATGTGGAAGAATGACCAACTGTTCAAGCCTTTCTTCCATAATGTTGGCATGGTCAGCGCAGTGAGCTGCTTCCGATGTTGAGGTATTAGTAACTTACATGTTGGCCTACTGCAGATTGACTGTTCATCCTCGGAAAAGGGCATTGCAAACCTTCGCCGGAAATACCAGTCTCTTATCGACGCAAATGTTGGACTAGAGAAGACGAAAACCTGGCTGGACAATGAGAAGAAGGTCCTAGCGCGAGTGCGAGTGCCACCATTTACGCGGGAACAAACCAAGGCAAGCAGTACTTACCAAAACACCAAGGGAAGTATGGCTGACAAGAGATCGAGCAACAGGGATGGAAAGGCTTGTTCTGCGGAGATGGAGGTTGGCTCGCTGCAGCCAAAGCCATTAATGCAGTAGGCCAATTTCTCCAGGATCAAGGAGTCAACTTTGGGTTTGGCGAGTATGTGCCGTGGTTTCGCAGCCTTGACAATTGGAGGTGTGCACTGAAGCTAATGCGACTTGGTAGCGCCGGAACGTTCAAACAACCTCTCTTCCACGCGAATGGGACGATGTGCAGCGGCATCGAGACCGTGGACGGGACAAAATATTATGCTGATAAGATTGTTCTGGCTGCTGGCGCTTGGAGCCCGACACTAGTCGACCTGGAAGACCAATGCGTTTCTAAAGTAAGTACAGGGCACCATTGCTTGCGCGTCCCAGTCGTAAGTCGGCAACTGACTCAACAACAATCAAGGCCTGGGTCTTCGCGCATATTCAACTCACGCCTGAAGAGGCAGCCTCATACAAGAATGTGCCTGTAGTATACGACGGTGAATATGGCTTTTTTTTTCGAGCCGGACGAGTATGTGATAGCTTCCTACCCAAGGCGGACAGAACACGCTAAGCGGTCCACCAACAGGCACGGGGTCATTAAGGTCTGTGATGAATTCCCGGGATTTTCTCGCTTCAAAGAGCATCAACCATTCGGCTCCGCCTCTCCCAAGCTCATCTCCGTTCCTCGATCACACGCCAAGCATCCCACAGATACCTATCCAGATGCGTCCGAAGCAAGCATTCGAAAAGCAGTCAGCAGGTTCATGCCACAGCTCAAGGATAAGGAACTTTTCAACCGAGCCATGTGCTGGTGTACAGACACTGCCGATGCCAATCTTTTGGTCTGCGAGCACCCACGGTGGAAGAACTTCATCCTTGCCACAGGAGATAGTGGGTAAGTGATAGTATGTGACGGGATTCTTGACAGAATTTATGCTAATTGTATATTATAGCCACAGCTTCAAACTTCTACCGAACATTGGTAAGCATGTCGTTGAGCTTATAGAGGGATCTTTGGCAGACGACCTGGCCGATGCGTGGAGATGGAGACCCGGCGGTGATGCCCTCAAGTCTACGCATGGTAGCCCAGCGAAGGACCTTGCGGACATGCCCGGCTGGAAGGATAATTCAAGATTATAATCTGGCCATTTGTTATGTGGTGTCAAGGAATATGAATGAGGCAACCAGTATATGAGGTAGTCGAGATAAGGCTGCAGTAAAACAGTCCCTTCTCGCGTCACGGAGTCGTTTTATGTACAGTCCAAACGTACGAAAAAAGAATGCTGAGGGGATGACTGGCTTGCCAGACAATCATGCCCGGCTGGCACGGCTCTCCCACCAACAGATGTTCAGACACAATTCCAAGCTCAAGGATGTTGCTGTCCTGGAGTCTGCTGTGACCCTCTAGCCTTGTAAACTGGTCGCCGTCGGCCATTAGCAGTGCATCGCCACGCAGCTCCAGCTCTAGGGAACGTATGTCTTTGATCTCAATAGCCTCTGTGTTCTTCACACCTATACCCACTACACTGTCGTACAGATTCCCCATGCTCTAGCCTCTATGGTGATCCTTCTATTACAATTCCGACTGTGCGCCCATAGACACTGTTGGCAGAACAGGGTTACATAAAATATTATTTCAGTGTGCTTCATATAAAGCTATGGCTAGACTTGCAGACCTCTTTTCTTAATCCTACTCTTGCAAGCTCAAGCACCACCAGTTCCTACACTCCGTTAAGAAAGTGGCTGTCGTTCCAGCTTCGAACTCTTTCCGAAAGTAATGCAATCATTACACGCGAGGCCATTAGACTTCTCAAGATAATCGGTTTTACGACTCATAAAAAACCAGGCATCTGACCTCGATGCTTTGCCTTGTTGGCGCATCTTTGGGTGTCTGGGGATCACAAAAGGCTGTATGACCTGCCCCATGGGCGATGCCCGTTATCCCAGTCATGGAATCGCTTCGTGAGTCAAAACATTTGATGAGCATGGCCTCGTCCGGCGTCATGTCTTTTTGGTAGTAGATGCGGTGTTTCTCATTTGGAGCAATAGCATACTGCTCCCCTCTAGCCTCGTAACCGTCAGTCAGGTGTTCAGAGCCAGGCGCTTGGGCCCTGTCTTCTCCTGTTTTGGCGTCCTTCGGATAGAGAAGATCGACTTTGACAAAGTCGGAAGGGGCGGTTGTTCGCCAATCAATAACAGCTAAGGGAAAGTCTGACGCGGGATTCTGAATAGGGCGCCAGACATTGATGATTTGATACCGTCCCTTTAACAAGTCCTCTACCTCGTTCGGTGGTAGATGGCGACGCACTCGGAGTTCGGCAGCATACGGCGTTTGGTCAACATGAACCAGTTGGACAGGAGCGCGTGGAGATGTCTTTTCTCTCCGCCTAATCGTGTGATCGAATATGACTACTTTCTTGACGCCCGGCAACTTTTCTCGGAGAAGTTCCTCGACTTCAGTGTAGTAGTCTGTCGTCACCCGAGACGTATCGGTAAAATGGTTCTCTTTCGTGGGACTTTTATAGACAGCGAATCCGCTATTATCAGTTGAAAATTTAGCCTCCTGGCCACGGAGATTCTCAACCGATCGAGTCTTGTCCAAAAGGCTATAGGAGGAACCCGGTCCATCGACCTTATTCCAAGGCTTCTTGAAAGGTTCGGTGGCATTGGGATCGTAAGAGGCAGGGTCAATATATTTGAAAACCGCGGTCGTCATTGTTCGAGTAAATGAGTGAGAAGGAGATTTGCGAAGTGCGGGAGCTAGGTTAGAAAAGGATTTGGTTGCAAGTGTCATGGATGCCATGAAAATACCAGTGGGTTGAAAGTAGCACCCATCTGGAAAAAAACATGCAGAGAGATATATATATACGTATTCACGGGAATCGGGATGATTAGGTCAGGAATTTTGGAGATCTCTAACGTAATCCACGGCCGAGCCGTCCACACGGCCGTCCCGTCCACTTCCTCCGCAACCACCACGAATTTGAAGCTTTGCAACCACTAACACCATTGAATTAAAATATATAACAGACAAAATATCTAGCTATTTATTAGGGCAGCTTCTTATTGTATGCCCAACAGTCCCACAGCCACTACAGCGTGGTGAAGCGCGTTGACGAGGCATAGGTGTAAGCTCATCAACCTGCTCATTAAGCTGTGTATCAAGCTGCTGTATATGCTCACGGCCTTCTTGTACAGAGATAAATAAATCATTCCCTAGAGAAGCACGTTTCCTTGCCTTCTTCTTTATTTTACGTTCACCTTCAGCTCGTAGAACCTTGATTTCTTGATGAAGAAATAGATTCATATTCATTGCCACCTGTGCAGCCTTCTCAAGATGTTGAATATGAGAGACTGGACTGCTAGAAAGTGTTCTTTTCTTTTGAAGACTTCTCTGTAGGCTTTGAACCTTGCGATCAATCTGGCGAGGATTTTGAGATGTTTCAAAAGCAGATGATGTTGAGCCTTCAACAAGTAATGGTGGTGTTGGTGTA
>NW_019170458.1:834585-889886 GCF_001890805.1 Aspergillus glaucus CBS 516.65
TTGACAAGAGATTCCTCTTCAACGGCAGTCAATTTATGGCCACTGGCACGTGTTTCTGAACGTGGTTGGATTCCATCAAGCCGATTAATAAAAGTAGACTTTGGCACCCCAAAAACTGCTGCTGCCTTTGATTTTGATTGAATTTTTTTGCTTCTATACGCGCTGATGGCCATTTGAATTCGATTTTCTTGAGAAAGAGGCATTTTAGATGATGGTGGTGACAAAATGACGCGTTGAAGTATGATTGTTGGAAAATTGCGGAGGAAGTGGACGGGACGGCCGTGTGGACGGCTCGGCCGTGGATTACGTTAAGTCATGACACCTTACCCCACAGCTGACAAATTAATAGAATTGATGTTGCTGACAAAAGTCCACCGCAGTAGGCATAATTATATTTCAAAAAACCTTTGCAATTTATAAACTTCACTTTCCGCAGCTGCATGGGGCAACCTGGTGCTCAACCAGGGTGGACCGACTGTGATCCTGGTGGTTGGCGGCCAGCACGCCGGGAGCAACCACGGTACCCCAGGGGGAATATGTATTCTGGCGGATCGGCATCGTTGAGACAATACCAGTGGCCTTGACTTCGATGTGCAGGTTGGCAGACTGGTCGAGTACAAAAGCCAAGATATACTCGTAGTTCATCACCGTTATAGTGCACCGAATGACCAGCTGGCGGCTGCGCACCATAGACGCCTTATTGTTACGGAAGTTTGTGTGCTTCCACCCAATTCCATTATCCATCTCGTGCATGCAGATAACATCCTTTATGACAACCGGCTCGCCAGCGCCAGTGGTACGAACTCCATCCAAGTAAGCAATGTGGCTGAGGCAGTCACATCCCAGCGTCAGGGTGTTGGAAGTAATGCCGAAGCCCGAGTCACCCAAGTCGAACGCCTGCTTGCGGTGGTAAGGGGATTATGGATTTCCGTATGGAACGGTCATCTCACTCATATACACGCGGTCGAAGAGAGATCTTCCATCATAGAACACATTGTTCAGAACAGGCCGTTCATGAACTGTCCATCCCTTGTGGAATGACCACTTCTGCCAAGTGATGTGCCGGCCATTGATGCAGAAAGACAGACCCTGTGGCTGAACGATTTGTAAGGGCTTGAGGTTCTTGCGGAAATAGGCATCACCAAGGAGAGATGTGCTGTATTCCACCGGCTTGACAGGGTCCCAGGGCTGGGTATCAGTGTTCAGCTTCGCATCAACGCCAAGAGGAAGCCTTTGAACCTCGATAAGCTCGGATGTATCCACATTGAATATTGGCGCAAAGGGGGCTGGGAGAGAGTAATGGTTTGCTTCAGGGTCGTCGGTGCCGAAGGTCCATGGGTCATTTGTCACATAAGCCCTATACAGCACCCAAAAGGGGCATTACCCTTATCTGCGTCGATACAAGTATCTGACATTCTTAAAGTCAGATATACCCACCCTTCCGGCAATTTCAACTTCTTAATTTCCTCCTCGACGGCGGGATACTCGTTGCATACATTGTAGATGCACCCAATCTCGTCGATTTCAGCCAGGCCCTGGATGTCGGGGCTCTCCGTATCCGATTCGACTTTTCCATCCGTGGGATTGATCGTAGCCTTTCGGAGAGTGCCGTCGCGTTTCTCGTGATAGTAAGTGTAGGCCTTGCGGGGCGGCGCCTGCACTTTTGAAGCTCGATCATGCAAGAACGCCAATTATAGTATTAAATTGTGGAAATATTGACGCACTATTCGAAAAAATGCCAGAATCGTGGCGTAGATGAATACACATAGTACCTGAGCATCAAATGCAAGAAATTGATACAATGCAGCGTGCTCGAAAGCCTTTCCGGACTCTCCCAAAATGTTGACTGGTCCAATTGCGAATATATATCACTGAGAGACATCAGAGGGGACCTCCACGCCATGATTAATGCGAAATTCGGGGCCTTGGTTTTATGAATATGTTAAGATTGAGATAATACCATACCGCGTGCTTTTTAATGTCGCCCTTAAGCATCCTACAGTTCAATATAGTATCCATGAAATAGTTAAGCTCTTCTTATAAATGTATTAAGAAGCTTATCAGTGGGACATTTCCACACGGTATTCCTAAGAATGCCATGCAGGGATTGTGTTGGCTAGATATTGCACCTTTTAGGCCTACCCTGGTGCGAATTTCAAAGGCCTGTACTATCTTAACGGAATGGCAAATCCAGACAAAATGCTATAATTTTCCCGCGTGAACCTTCCACTACTCCCAGGGAAAAGATACCTCCTCCGAATTGCGACATACCCTTTTTATCTTGCGATTTGGCCTCGATGTGGTGATATAGTGATATAGTATATATAGATAGCGTAGAAGAAACAGTTCAAACATATTTTTTCTCCTTAAGCAGATTTGTATAGCTCAAAGACATCTGACTCTTCGCGATGGCCGAATCGAAGACCGTCTTTCCTCCGCAAGATGGATCCCTTCCTCAGCCAGGTAAATTGGCATCTAAACAACCGGCACCGCACAGGTAGCAGTCAGCATGGACGAGTATAAGTCAACTGTCCCTCTGTGGAAGCGATCATGGCAACATAGCTTGACGCAGATGCTCCTTCTGAGTATTCAAGCTTTCTGTGTGCCAGCTATGGGCGATGCCATCGGTAGTAAGTGTGAAGCTAATCAATCTTCGACGCAATGATACGACCACTGAATATTAACTAATGATATTCAGGCCTCGGTGGTGGTGGCCTTGCAACTCCTCACATATCAAACATTGCGTCCGCAGTCGGATATGCAGCGCTAGCTGTCAGTATGTTTCAGATGAGGCAAGGATTTGTGCAATGACCGGGTCTGTCGCTTCCAGGAGAACCAAATTTTATGATCATAGACACTGACAATATCATGGTGCAAGAAATGCCAAGGAGGCAGTGGATATTACAAGAGAGGCGAATATTGTGGCGTGAGACTAGTAAGTAACAGTCGACGTACCTGGCCTACCGGGTGGCTAACAAAGATAAATAGTACTTGCTGCTGCTGTTATGACTGAAGTGCTAGTATGGCCAATCTACACACACAAGGAAGAAGAATGTGCAGTTCAAGAAACCTTTCCTCAAGTACTTCTAAAGATACCGTAAGCGCTGTATGTAGCCGATAATTATTGAACATATAGTTGTCAGACTCTAGTCTGGTAGATATCTCGGTACCGGATACCTTGATGTTTCGACTCAAAGTTCTTCAATATATTCTCTTGCTCAAAGTCCAGAGATTAAGCTCCAGTTAGTATATATGCATACTGTATCCATCAAACTCGCAGTTTCTCAAGCTGCCTTACAACTTTCCAAAGCAGATCGCTCTCAAGCCCATATTAAGGGTCTTCGCCACTATAAGTACTCTCATAATTTGCCCCTTCTCCTTTTGCATGGTCATTGCTCGCGGGTCGTTGTCCTTTCAAGCAAGTGACCACGGCCTGCTGGTATATCTCACCAACATCCGCAACATGATCCTCCTTGAGACCCTGGAAAATCCACTTTGCCTCAGCATAGGCCGATGTGCCAATCATGCTATGAAAGCTGGTTGACTCCCACATTGCAATCTTGAATGACACAACATACATAACTTTGAGACTATAGAAATCGTCTGAGCGGTGATACTGCCTGTGACTCAGGTCTTCCAACAATCCTGGGTTCATAAAGATATCCAACGGGCCCTTGATCATCGACGTTGTTTCTTCCAACATAAACCTGTTATTCTGCCATTCATCATTCCACTCTCAATCCACATGCTGGCCATCCGGTCCGCGAGTGCTGTAGTCCGCCTAAAAAGGGCGTGTCAGTTCGGAGATCTGTGCTCTCAGCGTTGTAGAAGGAAAAAACCGGTGACTCCCCAGTGCCTGGTGTAACCATTGACTACACTGCGGCTGGTAAACTGCCTGGAACAGCGCGTGATCGAGACAAAATCTCGCTCATAGACTCAGAGTGTTGGCGGCACCGTCTTCATCGGCACACTCCAAAAGCGTTTGTAGCGAGACGGGAGGTCGATGCTCATCGACCCAAGATGGCAGCTTGGAAGCAAATTTGACTAGCTTGCAGGGATCACCACGCTCGCGGCCTCTCAAGGCAAGCCAGTCTAAACAGTAAAGTACTATGCGACAGGCTGGACCGGCACCATGAGGAAAATTGCTGGTCTCCTGGAGTAGGGAAGCAATCTTGTTACGCCATTGAACAAGATCGACCCCTATTACTACTTTTACTACCATTGAATATACTATAATATCAATCTTGCTAAGCCCTGAACACCTTATACATAAAAGGCCAAGAAGTAAAAAACAATTTGGCTAAAAAGTCAAACGGTAGAACAAAACAAGACTCGAGCACCAACTGTTCCCTGTCTAATGCAGGCCAAAAGGCGAATCAGCAACGCCAGTGGTGATATTTTCCCTCGCGGCCCTTTTATTGTCTCTTTCTTCTATACTATAATATGCTAGCAGGAGCGCCATCCACTGTCCTCGCGAGAATATCCAAAGCAACATCCATCTTTGGACCTGAGTAAGCCACACGAAAAACCCTCGGCCACCCACGCGTATTATTGGATGCAAACTCAAACTTTGTGCCTTGCGACTCATCGACAAAAGGATTCTCAGTAACCACAGGGAAGTGGATGAAATAATCCCTCCGGACCACACCAAGTGTAAAATTATCAAATGAGACTGACTCTAATACTGGAAAGCTGCTGAGACTCTGAAACATTCGTTTTATGTCTTCAACATTTGCATACATTCGCATAATATTTATTTTGAGAACCCGGAGGCTATGTCGGCATCTCTGGAGTAGAACCATTAGGTCTTCAATTGACACTGGGATACTTTCTAGTTGAAGTTCCTGTAATTGTGACCATGGGCCATCTACTGATGCAAGACGATGGATAAGTTCTGTGTATCCACTCAGACCATGGTTCTTGAGATGCAGCGTGTGAAGATTGGGGGCGTGAAGGAGTATATTGAATGTCCAATCACGAACAATGTCATGCTCAAGTGTATATATCAGCTTCAACTGTTCAAGGTGCTGCCCAACTGCAATAAATTGGTCCTTGTCTGAAACTTGCAGTCGCTGAGGGTCTGGAGCATAGTTAAATTCATCCATGAAATTGACTATAAGTGCAGTGACAGGATGATGGGTCCTTGCAACAACGTCCAGGAGTGTTGTGATTGAGTCCGTTGGTCTGAAATTGTCATTATCTGACTGATCTCTAACCTTGGTGATAACAGCATAGATCTCGAATGACTTGCAGCTGACCAGTTGGCAGAGAATGTTGCATAGTTGTTTCACAGCGGGATGTTCCTGGAGATTGACAAGATGGCCAGACTGATGGCGATGTGAACTCCACTTGTATCCTTCTCCAAGATTTTCAAGGCACTCATCAAAACCTGTAAAAACCATGTGGTTCACATAACACCGTAGTTGGGCATCCCTTGAGATCATCTCTAGTTCTCTCAGATTGGCACAGGACAGATCAGTCTTGATGCTTTGCAAGGAGACCCTCCAAAACACAGAGGAGGCTTTTCCATAGATGGCTTTACATGACATTCGTAAAGCCCCCAAATCGGATGGCTGCAACGAGGAGGCCACTAGTTCGACTAGTTCTAGTGGCAGGTCACATAACGGAGTGTGGGGACTGGGCGATTCTTTTCGGCGATGAAGACTCAGAGATTTGAACTTGCGGAAAAAATGTTTGCTGGTGCTATTTAAGCCCATACTTCCTTCTTGTTTGTCTTTCGAGGTCGTTGATGAGTGATGGTTGATGGAGTGACGATGTTGAGGGAGTGAAGAGCCCGGGTTAAGTAATTTCTTCGGACTGCCAATCCCAAGGATGAGCGAGGCGGATTTAATAACTAACGTAATCGGTAAGCGAGTGACGCATATAAGCAAGATGCATGATTCTCGTTACCCGAGTCTCAGTGCCAGATGACTTCGTGTTACTCAACTGTCATTAGTTGTATTATCATGTCTTATGGCTTGGAAACAACCTGTCAAACTGGCAGCGTAGACAGGCACAGGGGCCTATCAGCCATGACCTCTGGTTGTCATATTCTATATCGTAGTCATGTAGTAGAAATCGCTAACATAGATGTAGGACAGGTGAGTGTCTATTAGGAAGAAGAACAAGAAAGTATTAGTTAATGGATACCTTTAATGTGGTGCTGTGAATGCTGCTTTATTGAGGCAGCAGTGACTGCTCAAAAAAACATTAACCTTTCATCTTTTTTCTTTATAACCTACCACAATCCATTGCCAATTATTCTATTTCATCATTTAACCAACATCAGCCAGACCGTCTGCGCCAAAATAGAAGACATGGACGAAGCCAGTCAAGCAGAAATATCCAGACTCCTTCTACAGGATACTGAGCACATATCTGACGCAAGCATAGACACGCAAGCGGACTCGGATCTTCAGCTAGCCCTGAGTCTCTGGCAAGAAGAAGTCAACAAATACGCCACTATTTCAGAAGATCGCAGGGTAGCGGAGCATGTCGCCAGCGCACCTAGACGAGATAGAGGAAATAGGGCGGCTTTTCGTGGCCGGAACGACAAACAGGCTATCGCGTCCTGGCGTCGTTTGGCAGCAGAACAGGAGGTTGATTTGCTTGGTAATTCTCGCTGCGATTCTTAAGAGCTGACTGTTTCTATTTACTAATATGGCTAATTGGCAGGACACGACCCACCAGCCCAGGCTCAAGCTGAAAGCCCCGAAAAGAATGTCGCCCCTCAAGAACAACCTGAGCCCGAACCCGAACCCGAACCTGAACCTGAACCTGAACCTGAACCTGAACCTGAACCCCCTAAACCCGATCTACTCAAATGCATCTCATGTTCGGAGATCGTACTACCAGACACAGCAATGAAAACCCCCTGCTCCCACCACCACTGCCGTACATGCGTGATAAAGCTCATCCAACTCTCCTTCGATAACGACTCCATCTTTCCACCGCAATGTTGCAACACTGAAATTCCCCAGACCTTGATCCAACCCATCATTGATCAGGATCCCGACCTCAAACAACAATTTGAGGACAAACTGACTTGCCATGATGATTCAACCCGGACTTCCTGCTCCAACCCGAATTGCGCGCGGTACCTCAGTCCCAACACAAAGTCCCCGGGCACAAATATGCGATACTGCGTGGGTTGCTTGCGCTGGACGTGCGTGACTTGTCAAAAGACCCATGTTCCATGGATGGGGTGCCAGTTTGACAATGAGGACTTGTTGCGGTGGATGGAGGAATGGAAGTGGCAGCAGTGCTGTCAGTGTAAATACGGGATCGAGCTTGAGGCGGGCTGCAATCACATTGTGTAGGTTATTCGCACTTATTCATCCCCTGTCATGGATCGTGTGCTAATTGGAATTGATTCCTTTACAATGACAGTTGCCGCTGCGGGAACGAGTTCTGTTACGAGTGCGGTGCGACGTGGAAAAGCTGTAATTGCGAGTTGCATCGCTACTTTGGTCGTTCTTAGAACTATCTTGGTACCAATCAAAATTGTTACTAGTCAATTCGCGATACATATTACAGAGAATCATTCACTATTTGTTGGCATTTAGCAATGCATTCGGTTGTAATAGACTTATATATCTTACCCTAAGACAGCTAGTCAATAATGCGCGTAGTAGGGAAGCACCCTGGTGAAGTGAACAACTAGAAGGCTGTTTTCCCAATTCGTTTTACTCTCCTCCGTCCCCCGCGTCTCTCTTCTCCTGAGTGGCATCCGTTCTTTTACCAGACAAAAGAAAGGAGCTTCGTGTAAGTTGTATGAGGTTGAGCCAACTGAAAGTACTACGGAAGACTTACAAACTAACCATTACCGCTATTTGCTACGGCAGGAAGCCCTACATCTCTGTTAGAGACCTCTACTATATGGATACGATATAAGGCATGCTCCGCGTCAATCCTCGACCGGCCCCGCCGCGTCAATCGCACAATGTTTCTGGCAGTCAAGCTGTCGTGGGCAGTAACCGTCGTCGCTACCCCAATACGCAGATGAGCATGGCGATCCGGCACAAGCCAACCCCAACGCGGCTGATGAAATCAAGACATGAAGACGACAATCTTCACATCCACCGGCGAGGAAATGCCCTCGTGGTCACACGTAATCGTCAATGGGTTCTTCGCCAACTTCAAGTCATGGCAAACAAATATAATAAAGATAAATAAGCTGCACGGAGTCTTCCACGCAGGGATCATGGGGTTTACGGAAATAAGCTGCACAGCCAGTGTGGTTCCACACTGCAGATCAAGCTTTGGAAAAACGGTATTAACTTGCATAGACGAGAAATCAGCTGCTAACGGAGTAACATATTGGGGGACATAAATATGCGAGGCTGATTACTGATTGAGACACTCCTTGAATATCGCCATAAGCCCAAATAGTCTGCGTTGAACCATGCTTCCATACGCTTGATGGCTCAGGGGATTCTTGAACAATCAAGATGATACTATCTGACGATCACAATCCGGCATCATCAGCCGTTAACAATGCAACTGAGGACTGTACCTTTGGTAACAGTGGCTCATAGAGCAGCATCATGCACTGGCGGAGTAATTATCGACTCCAGTGAAAGAACCACCCTTCATCTGGAGGAGGGGGAGACCACGGCGAGGGAGACCAGGTCAGAATTGGCGGCCTGGATAAAACGGGACCTACCCCCCGCCGATTGGTTCTTGAATGACCACATTGTATGGCTAACGTTCGCTATAGAGACTGGTGCCTCTCCTCTGCGAGTCCTCTTGGAGTCCTCTTGTTGTGTTTGTGTGGGTTAGACTGACATTGTTATAGGCCGCTGCAAAAATCCACTCTGTTGCAATGAATCCTGTGCCCTCTCGCCTCTTCTTCGCGGACACCGGCCCCGTTCCTCCAATCTTCGGTGCGTCCGTCCATCCAGTTTCAGGTTGAATTGTCCGTGTATTCGCCCGTTGCCTCGAGGGTGCCTTTGAGACTGTGGTTTCGCCTGTCCTTGAGGCCCATGTAGACGCGCCAATCTCCGTGCCGCCTTCTCCGTCGCTTGCCCCTGTCTCTGTGAAACCATGAACTTGCAAGAAGCCAGCAAGAGCAGGCCCGCTGTAACAGCAGACGGAGACTGCCTAGTCTCTTGCAACAAATTGAAGCAGTCTGAGTTAGATGGCTGATCTAATTGACCGATCTTCCCACACCATCCTCCCACGCCCAAGACAAACACCATGGGCTCATATTGCGATTATAAACGAGAGAGGTCCTTTACCCGAGCTATACCAAGACTATGGATGCAGTTGCGTCTGTTTTCTGCCCACCATGTCAAGGATTCTTGTCAATAACGGCATTTGAGCCCGTTGAAGGAACCGGGGCCTTTAGGAGTCCACAAGCAAGGAACACTGCGATATTTCGAAAGATTTACTGAAGTGTTGCGTTTATTTAGTCAAGAATCACGGAGACTTACACATCTCTGACAGAGAAGAGTGGATAGTGCATCTCAATATGCCGATTTATGGAAATCCTTAAACCGAACGGACCACCTGAATGGCCAACACTCAATTTAGAGGCTGCTATCAGTCTAATTATCACCAGTCAGGACTGAAACCGTCCGTGGATCGAAGAAAAGAAATCTAAATGGGTCACAGTCACTTTCTCGTTTGACCTAAGATTGACACTATCGACATCCTTTGTGAATACAAACGACAAAGTTCTTGAACGAAACAAGCGAATCCTATGCCTCATAACTATGCACATTAGCACCGGACTGTCGATATTGCGAGTGGAAAATGTACAAGCAATTTGAAACGCACACGATACCGTGATTACCAAATCTATTGGTACATCGAAGACAATTTGCTCCATAGACGACAATCTGTTGTGTCCTTTTTCTTTGATTCGAACGACGAACATGCGGGCGATCAAACGCCTACATGCCAAAACCAATCACGAAATGATGCAGCACATGGCTGACGTCTCCTGATCGATATTGAATGATCAACACTCTGTGGAGATAACTGGCTCGGCGCATACCCAAGCACATCGAATGTCCATACAGATGGATTTGCGTGGCTGGTAGGAGCTGTGAACCTCTGGCAGACTCGAGGTCCAAAATGCAAAGAACATTTTTGGAAGTTTGCTTTTTTTGAAACAAAACTATTCGTTACGCCTGCCTTTGAGAATGGTTCTTCGCCCATGTCGCTGAGGATTGGCCCATTGCCGGACAGTTAGGGTTTGACCCTTGAGATACTTTCTCGTCTTTTTTGCTATTTGTACGAGTGCTATGTTATTCTCTCTCTCTGAGTGACGGAACAGTTGACGGTGAAGATGTTGGCGCCGTAATGTTAATCAGGATGTAAAGCAACAATGGCCAGCAAGGCGAGGAAAGGGACGAGAAGTATCCATGGGCAGAATCGGCTCAATGTGTGATGGAAAGCGTCAGTACAATTATCAGAATAGTGTACATGTATTCTGTAACTATAGTTAAACACTTGTATATATAATCAGAATCCCAACGGATCCACCTGTCCCAAGAACGCAGCATTCCCTTCTCCCCGTAGCAAAGCATCGATATCAACCCGTCCAGACGTCAAATACTTCTCACTAACACCCACATTAACCCTCTGCGACAGCAAACTCTTCAATTGCGCTCGCAGTCCCGCCATCTCAGCCTTGGTGACATTTCCCGCCTCTTTCTCGCGCTGGTGACGACCGCGCCCACGACCACGACCACGACCTGCACCCTTATCGAATTCTTCGCTGTCATATTCGACGCCAAGGTCTTCCGCCGCGTTGCGTAGCCAATTATCTTCCGAAGACACCTTCTCCTTGGCAATTTGGGAGTCTATAATACGGGCCGCGATGCTGATGCGTGGTTTCACGCGGTTGATGACCCGGCGGTCGAGCTCGAGGGATTCAAGTGGGAGACGCTTGGGTGGTTGACCATTCTTCTGGGCCATGTTTGTGTGCACCTTTGCTGCTAGACGGACGACACCAACCATTTCTTCCGGACCGCAGATGATAACACTCTTACCGGCTGCGCCGGCACGGGCTGTACGACCGGATCGGTGGACGTAGGCGTCTGCTGTGCGAGGGGCGTGGTAGTGGATGACGAAGTCGATTCCCTTGATATCGAGACCACGGGAGGCGACGTCAGTTGCTACTAGGATCGAGCTGGGGTCGGCAGAAGGAGAGGAGAATCGCTCAACGGAGCGGAGACGGGCCTTTTGAGCCATGGAGGAGTGGAGGGCGAGGGCTGGGAGTTGGAGAGCTTGGAGAAATTGGGTGAGTCGGCGGACGGCAGAGATGGAGTTTGTGAAGACCAAGGTGCGGTTCTTGGGGTGGTATAGGAGTAGTGTGTAGAGGTAGAGATCCTTCTCCATCGGTCCACATTCGACAATGCCCTCCTTGAGATTCTCGGCCATCTGCGAGACAGGGTTCACGTCGATGAATTTGGGTTTCTCTTCGCGGAATTGAAGTTTCTTCAGGAGATATTCCATCGACTCTTTCTTGTCCATCAGATCGTCTCCTCTCCACTGTCCTTTCCCTGATAGCTTCTGCTGTAGGTCTCTGTGGAATGTAGCGGAGAAAACCAGAGTCTGTCTCTCTGCCATCGGATTGGTCTTTGCCTCATCAGACTCCTCTTTGTCCTTGACTTCCGGCACGTCCCATGTCTCCACGCGCTCCAAAGCGTCCAGGACTTCTCCCAACTCCTTGAAGTGACCTTGACTGAGCAGTCTATCGGCCTCATCAACAACCAGGAACTTGATCTTTTGCATCTTCTGAATCAAGCCTTGTCCCGTGCTGAGAATCTCCCACACTCTACCAGGCGTACCGATGACGATGTCAGCGCCAGCCAGTAAACGTTGCTGCTTCTGCATCGACAGACCACCGGTCAAAAGAGCAATTCTGGGTTCAGCACCGGGGGTGAGCGAGGCCAGTTGACTGATATGTTTCGACAGCTGATGCGCCAATTCTCTGGTAGGAGACATAATGAGTGCAATCGGATGAGTTGCCTTCTCAGACTTCTCCTCAGACTTCTTTTTGAGGTTCTTCTGCATCCGCTCCAGGTAGTGTTCCAGAATCGGAATTCCAAATGCCAAGGTCTTTCCGGATCCCGTAGACGCCTTTCCGACAACATCATGACCTTCCAGGATTTGTGGTATACATATTTCTTGAACGGACGTTGGGTTCGCAAACTTCATCTTCGAGAGTCCAGTGAGGATTTCTGGCGCCAGGTTGAGAGACTCCCAGGCCGAGACATCCACGCCATCATCCTCCTCTTCCTCTTCTAAAGCTGCGAAGGAGAGCCCTGGCTTGATGTTGTTGTTCTGTTGGTTCTTCGCGTTCTTTTCCTTTTGATCCTTTTTTGCGGGTTTCTCCTTCTGTTCCTTCTTGCCGTCTTTCTTCGCATCCTTCTTGTCCTTCTTGTTTTCCTTCTTCAACTCTTTCTTTGATACCTGGTCCTTGCTTTCCTTCTCTTCAGGGCTTTTGTTCTCGTCCGCAGGAGTCGCATTGTCATTCGGTGTCTCGGCCTCACCGTCGCTAAATCCATCCCAGTCGTCGAAATTGGTTTCCTCCGGCGCTTTCTTTTTCAATATTGATTCTTTCTTCGTACCGGGTTTGGCCTAATCATTGTCAGCCTCTTCGCGCCTTCAACCTTCTGAACGATGACAACAGCCGTACCTTGAATCGAACCTCCCCATTACCGTCGGGTCGCACAATATCGATACCATCAATCTCCTCCAAACCAAAAAATCCACCAGCATCTTCAATGCGATCCGGGAGAGGAACTCCCTTCCAGTTCAGGTCCTCGAGACCGACGTAGCCGTCCCAGGAATCATTCTTGTTCGTCGCATTGCCGGCCTTCTTCTTCTTGTTTGCGTGGGCATTAGGCCCCTTAGAGTCGCGCTGTCGCTTTTGGCCCATGATCGTAACTCGAGTTTCTTTTCCTTGTGTTGCTGCGCTTTAGTGATCGCAGACAATTTTTTCCTAGGCCGTTCGCAAAAAATAAAAAAGCGGCAGAAAGACACACCGCCTTTTGTCCGATCTTATCGATGTCCCAAAATGGAAATAGCAGCACGTGACTTTCTGGACATAAACATACTCTTTAGTTCTTTCTTCACCAGTACTATTTTCATCGTCTACAACGAAACAGGGTACAGCCAACGATACTATTTTGAATCCTACAAGGGAGCCGGAAGAAAAGCAAGACAGTCCAAAACTCTCGTCCACTGACACCTAGTTATACGAGGGTTCTTGCTAATAACACTAGTAGTGAACTCGTTCGAGAAGAGATGCAGTTTATCAAATGATGCGATGAGAACCCGGATGTACTCAAAAGAATAATCCTGAAAGAGATGTAATTATCTTAGACGCCTCATCCCATTCTTTTGTTGCGCTTGCTAACTGGCTTTCCTTGATACTAGCTGGTACGGACGAAATCACGGAATGGTTCTGTTTTCTGTTTCTTCGGGACCCACGGCTCTAAGTAATCCGATGCCTATCATGGCTCTTACGTGACATGATAAGACCACAATCATGATTCATTAGGTGTTTCTTTGTTGCCCTCAGGCAATCATACCTAGACTTTCTTAAATGACCCAGTCCATACCAAACCCGGAAACCGACCTGATACCAGGAATACATCTTTCGGGGCAATATAACTTGCACCGCACGCAATATTTGAACCAGTAAATCACTGTTTGGCACTCATTCGACATTGAGAGTTAGGGTTACACATCATCGGGAAGTGGAGCCGCAAATTTTTCAAGCCCCAATTAATCCAGCGAACAAAAAGACAAGAAAGCAAAAAGATTGACCGACGCAGGGGTCGAACCTGCAATCTCTTGATTCGTAGTCAAGCGCCTTACCATTGGGCCAGCCGGCCTTGTTGAATAGCTTTATATTCCGAGCATTAGTACAAATTCAAATACATTAACTATAGAGCGGATAGCGACGAGGAGAAGCCAGGCTCTTGACACAGAGGCATACATTTCGTTTCTTATATAAAGCAACATTGAAATACTAGTTTTCATGTGCGACAACAATAATTCAGTTATTAGATCTTGCCTCTTCCCTTTCACGTAAAATCTGCCAGAATATCTCAGTATCCTGCACTTTGAACTTCAGTCTCTCCTGGAGCTTGTCAACTATTTGGTCCAGATACGTAAGATGAGGTCTTTCTTGCTCCCATAAAGAAGTCACAATCTCCAATAAAGCGTCCAGCCCCCCCGTAACAACACTGGGATTGTCAGTTGTCTTGACATTGTACTTGGTACACAAATCAGGGATGCTGATAGGTTCAATTGCCATCTTCCCTCTCTCATCCTGGGTAAATACCAATCGGGCCTTTGCTTTTGGGAATTTGGGGTGATAAGATTGTGGTCCACTGGCTGGGATCTCATCAATAATAATGAGGAGCCTCCGGAAGATGGGCAGAAGATGATAGTCTTCAGGACGCCACTGTGACGGCTCAACGGCTCAACGCCAGACAAACAGCGCCAACATATCAAACGATGCCATACAAGCAATACGGGCAAACAAGGGCTTAAACCGCACCACACAAATGCCTATAAAGACCGTTCATCGCCTAGATAGATTTCCTTTTCTTCTTCTTCCCCAGATTCGATATTCTCGTCGTTAGGCTACCTAGTCTACATATGAATATTATTCGTTTTATCTGCTAGTTTCCGAGCCCGTGACAGTATAGGTCTGTGGAGTGCTGGGATTTGGGATCTTTTGAAGGCAGCATGCAGGCCCAGCAGGGCAGCTCTAGCCTCTGCATTTGTCACGGAGCGCGGGTGCTCGCCAGCGGCATAATATTTTTGACTACTTTGACCTGTTTGGATATAGGGCAGGAACCCTTTCGCACAAGGAGCAGCTCTGGGCCGCCTCCTTGCCGCCAGGAGCGGCCATGGCGACTTTGTAGAGTACCATAGCGCTTTAAACATGAGAATGCCCTGCTGACATGCTCATGCAGTCACAGAAAGGAGCCACCCCACTTCTATCACTGCGGTGAGGGCCGCAAAGCAGCAGCAGATCCATGGGGTTGCCAGCCAGTGGCAGACATCCTCAACACAAAGGCAGGATTCACTGCATATGCAGGTTGGCTGGAAAAATCCATTCCTATACAGACATTTGCAGATGCTATTAGACTTCCAAACTCGTCAAGTTCAGGGACCTCCAGGCTCACCTCTGGTTGCCCTCTTCTTCCCCTTTTTTTTTTCGTTTCCTTTTTGTTTGTGTGCCCCTTTTGCTTTCTTGTTTTTCTTTTCAAACCCAATAAGCTCAGTTCACTGGTTGACAGCCGCGAAAGCCCAAGCAGTCCCCCGTTTTCACAGCTGTTAAACAGCAGACTGAGCATCTTGGGTTTTCCTAAGAAAGAAATAAAGGGAGAGGGGAATAGAAAAGGGAAGGAGGAACAAAGGAGAGAGTGGGGGAAAGAGGTAAAGGAGGGAAGCCAGAGGTAAGCCTAATGGTTCCCAGATTTGATGTATTTAGCATCCTAATGGCGTTTGCAGATGGTTGTATAGAAAAGTGATTTTCCCAGCCAATCTGCATATGCGGCGAATCCTGTCTTTTTGGTGAGGATGTCTGCTACCGGTTATTGGCCCCATGGATGTGCCGTTGCTTTGCGACCCTCTCGGCAGAAATAGAAGTGGGAGGGCTCCTTTCTACAGCCATATGAACAGGTCAATAAGGCATCTTCATGTTTAAAGCGCTCATGGTACTCTGAAAAGTCACCATGGCCGCTCCTGGCAGCTAGAAGGCGACCCAGAGCTGGGCGGGGAAGATGGAGCTCCGGTGGCCGTTTCTATAGGCTAATTCCAAGGTCCCTATATCGTTCGGGGGCCTTTTCCGCCCAGAATTGTGCAAAGCATCGCCAGTGCACCCTCTGGGCTGCCTGCTTGGCGGCTGCTATTGAGGCAGGTGGTTGGGGGCCCCCCAGGGGAACCTGGCAGCCCATCTTGGCTTCCTTATCTGCTTCTTCATTTCCTTTGATGCCTGTGTGTCCAGGTACCCATTTCACCTGCACCCTGTCTGGCTGTGTGTTGGGTGTTCTCAGACAGAGAGGCCATGTCTGGGCAGCTTCTTGAAATTGTTTAAAAACTGATTGGCTTGATCCTGTGGGTTGGCCCTGACTTTGCTGTACCGCTTCCAGGTTGTCCAAACAGATGTATAAGTTTGTGGAGTGCTGGGCATTGGGGTCTGTGAGGGCTGCCTGTAGGCCTATCAGAGCCGCTTTGGCCTCTGCATCAAAGACCTCATGGTTGGGGAGCTTTCTGTGTCCACAGAATATCTTGGTTTTGCAACTGCCCCAGTAGCCCACCCAGCCGGCTCCTGCAGCGTTGCTGTCTTTTCCTTTTGATCCATCTGTATAGACGACCATTGACCGTGGTGGGATGGAAGTGAGCCACTTCAGAAAATCCTCCCTGGCCTGCCCTTTATCAATCGCAGTTGGCTGCTCTTTGGGCATCAGATTTGTGTGCCAGGGGCTTGTCAGCAGCGGGTCTATCTGTTCAATGGTGTGAAAGTTTGAAGGGTTGACAGCCCGGAGTAGGCGAGTGTTGATGTGGAAGCTTCTCTGGTGTGTGGCCCGACGGTGTAGAGGATGTCGGGTGTCTAGTTTGTGTACTCTGATTGCCAGTCCACGATGTCTTTGATTGAGGAGTAGTTACATTGGTGGGATGGCTGCTTCCCGGTGCAGTACAGCTGTCGGGATGGTCTTATGGACTGGGAGGACTTTTAACAGTGCACTGCGGAGCACCCCGTCCAGGCAGGCTAGTAGTTTAGCTAGAGGACAGGCAGTTCCGATCTGCCCGTCGTATGTCCCGCACCGGGACCAGGGATTCCCCGCTTCCGCCTCCAAGGAAGCGTGGAAATACCCGACCCTCGACGTAAAATAGAAACACACACACACACACACACACACACACACACACACACACACCACCAACTCTACAGCCTCGAATTCGGCGATTCCTATTTCAAGAAACTACTAATCGCATGCAAAATGGGCAAATCCTCCAAAGACAAGCGCGACGCCTACTACCGTCTCGCCAAAGAACAAAACTGGCGCGCCCGATCCGCCTTCAAACTCATCCAAGTCGACGAACAATTCGACCTCTTCGAACATGAAAACCCCGAGAAAGTGACCCGAGTCGTGGACCTATGTGCTGCCCCGGGCAGTTGGAGTCAAGTGCTGAGTCGGGTGTTGATTAAGGGCGAGAGCTTCGGGCGACGCGCGTGGGTTGAGAAGAAGAGGAAGGAAAAGAGGGCGCTAGAGAGGGCGAAAAATGGAGATGGTGATAATGAGGATGAGGGGGGTGAGGAGGAGGATGAGTCTGCGAAGTTGAAGCCAAGGGAGAATGTCAAGATTGTGTCGATTGATCTTCAGCCCATGGCGCCGCTTGAGGGTATTACTACGATGAAGGCCGATATCACGCATCCGTCTACGATTCCTCTTCTCCTTCGCGCTTTGGACCCGGAAGCCTACGATTCGTCCGATTCGTCTCCGTCTGCTGTGCGACAACCGAGTCCCGTCGATCTTGTTATCTCCGATGGCGCGCCTGACGTGACTGGTCTGCATGATCTGGACATTTACATTCAATCGCAGCTGCTTTACTCGGCGCTCAACCTGGCCCTGGGTGTCCTCCGCCCTGGAGGCAAGTTTGTCGCGAAGATCTTCCGAGGCCGTGATGTCGATCTCCTGTATGCCCAGCTGCGCACCGTCTTCGAGAAAGTGAGCGTCGCCAAGCCGAGAAGTAGTCGCGCGAGCAGTTTGGAAGCATTCGTGGTTTGCGAAGGGTTTATTCCTCCGGCTATCCATGACGAGCTGAAAGGTGTGGACGCATTGAAAAATCCTTATTTCGGCGGTGCCGCAGCACCACAGCCCGTATCGGCAGATGGCAACGTAGGAGTCGAGATGATGGACGAAGACGACGACCCTGACGGCCAAGTACCGACAAGAGAAGCAACAGTCACTGCAACAGATTCCAACCACGGCACACAAACCCGTATGCTCCACGCAGACTCGCATCGCACACGACCCTCCGACGCGAACCAGATCGCCTCGCCAGAGCAAAAGCGATTCGCTATGGAGAACCGGTGGATACCCTTATTCATCGCCTGTGGAGATCTCTCAGCCTGGGACTCGGATGCGTCATATGCCCTGCCTCCCGACCATGTCAGCTTGGATCCGGTCCAACCACCGACGGCACCACCGTACCGACGTGCATTGGAGGTGAGAAAGGCACACGGAGGTGCATATGGGAAGACAAAGCTTGGGGCAGTGGGGAGAGCATGATTGATTATGTGATATGCCACATGTACGTCGTTATGTTTATGAATTCATAAAAGTTGACGGTCTGGGACGGTTCAAAAGTTAGAGTACATAGCAGATACCCTTTGAATATATAAATGCTCGCTAACTATTAATAACTACTCTTCCGTGCATGATTCAGCCAGCCAGCCAGCCAGCCAGCCAGCCAGCCACATATCCCAACTTATTCCGCATGCTAAAGTTCCACCGTAACCTTATCCCGAACAGCCAGTGGTATTGATAAGGACATCCACGATGTGGATAGAAAGACGGAATGCAAGGAGAACTACGTAAGGACAAAAAGCAAGAATGGACAGCTAGCATTCCGAGCCGAGCAAACCCACATAACTATTTAATGCATCTGGTCCTCCGTATCTGTCGCGGGAATGCTTCTCGGCCTCTTTTCAGCTCAGCTCAGCTCGTCCGCCAATCATGACTACCACTACTACCACGACCGCCACTACCACTACAATCAGCACTCTCTGTCAAGAGACGACTCTCGATGACCTGCAAAATGCATTGTCGCAAACTTATCAGGATATTTTGATTAAGAATCAGGCGTTGCTGGTTTCCGTCGCGGAATCGGTGAAGGAATACATGTCGCAATATGACCTATCGCACGACTTTCACCACATCCTTCGTGTTGTAACACTTTCGCGACGAATTCTAGATGCCGAGTGCTCTCACGATGAAAATGGAGGAATCGAATACGATCCATTGGTTGTCTTTTTAAGCGCGTACGAATACACCCCGAAACCATGAATACATACTCCATCTCCATCACCATACACTAACGACCACAGCCTGCTCCACGACATCGGCGACCACAAATACGTCAAAGCAGGCGAAAGCGCCACAGCTCAAATAGCAACCATGCTCTCACAAGCCGGCGCATCACCACAATTAACTACCAAAGTCCAAACAATCGCCAGCAACATCTCCTACACCACTGAAATGAAAGACCGCGCGCGATTACAGAGGATTCTAAACCAACATCGGGAACTGGGTATCGTGCAGGATGCGGATCGGTTAGATGCGATTGGGGCTACGGGGATTGGGCGCGCTTTTGCGTTCGGGGGCGCGAAGAAGCCGGATAATGGGCTGGAGAGCCAGAGGGACCATATTAGTGGGAAGTTGGAGGGATTGGTGGATTTTATGAAGGTATGCGTTCTGCCCTGTGTATGAACCGATTGGGCTGATTATTTGAAGACGGGAACAGGGAAACGTATGGGTGTTGAACGGACGAAGAGGTTGAGGATATTTCAAGAGTGGTGGGATGAGGAGATGAGGTTTGAGTCTTGATTATTTGTTCCTGTTGTGCTTATAGTAGACCAGACCAGGTAAGCGGGTCTCGATTGTTTATTTGATTGTATGATATACAAAGTCAGAAAGCTCTTTTCAACCTCCATCCAGTACACATCCCCCGTGCAAGCACAAACAATACAAAAGCAAGCACATACGCCATTACGTTTAGTCGACTGTACCGATTAGCGAAATAGCCTGGAAGAGCACGGCCGAGGATCGAAGCACTGTTGAGAATCGAGGCGAGTTGGTATGCCAGGGAGGAATCCATGCCGTGAGCGATGGCGTATGAGGGGATGTAAGTCAGTGGAACGAGCAGCGCAAAGTCGACGAGAATAATTGCGACTGACAGGGTGGTGAACGGAATCTCTCGTAACGCCTTGAGGTCTACTCTGGCACCGGCCTTCTTTGGAGGAAGTCTGGTTTTCAGAAGCAAAACGCAGGCTAGACAGAATACCTCCGAGACGAACCCGACTATGCGAATGGCCCAAGGAAACCCGACAGAATCAAGGAGATTCGTGATGATGATGGGGGAAATAATGCCTCCAAAGCCGCCTGCCGTGGTTGCCAATCCGAGTGCTAGACCGCGACGGCAGAAAAAACCAGTGAGTGACGCAGGCGATGCTGGGGGTGATGATCATGGAGGCCGTTGCGCCTCCAAGCAGACTGAAGCCGAGCATAACTTGGTAATACTCTTCGCAAAGGCTGAACATCATGAGTACGAGTACGAGTCCTATGCATCCCGGGATCAGGATATACTTGAGGCCATGGGCATCGAAGATAGGTCCTGAACAATCAATACTATGATCACCATGATTGAAATGGATTGGAACTAACCAATTTGTATGCCCGTAATATAGAGAAAGCAATTGAAAACACCCGAAAAATCCACCCGATGGAGAAATCCGAATAGTCCTTCAGTTGGTTATTGGCCAGCCATGCTTGCAAGACGCCAACCGAATTGAGCAATCCGAAAGAAGGCACCATGCCACACCATGAGCCGAGGACTACACTCCATGCTGCCATCCGCCGTCGGGGAATTCCTCGGGGTTTTCTTCGGTGTCTGAGTTTGTAGGATCATCGTTCATTGATTTGGTCTCATGGGCGGACATTTTAAGATACCAATACAGTTTGAGGAATTGATTGTGATCCAGCGTACTCTGTGCCTCTGTGCATATATTTATAGTCTCTTTTAATAAGTTCCTTGGTAGTTGAATATATCATAGCTAATCCCTGAGACACATAGTCACCACCTGTTCCCTGTTCGGAACCACGGTTCAGTAAGGTTCGGTATATGTAGATCAATAGATCAATTGTAGAGCACTAATTTTATACTCCAATTGAATCACAATATCTATGCAAACTGCTATTAATTCCGTGCTCAGTAAGATGCAGGAAAGAACAGTCATAAAGTACATCATATAGTGAGTCACTGCTGCGGCAAGGCGCTGATTTACGGTTGATCTAACACCGCCGTGACTATTTATTTACCTCTAATAATCCTCGATCTATGAACATGCAATTCCCAATTCCAGACAATCCCTTGATAAGTGAGCATCATGGATCTGTTTAGTCTTCCTACGGAGATATTAGATCTCATCATAGATTTCATTCTCCCCGAGAGTTGGAGCAATAGTCTGCGTGACCCTCCGTGGCTCAATATACGACTCGTGTGCAGTAAGTATAAATATCACCAAGAGAGCCAAAGTCTAATGACAATTAGGAAGACTCGACGCTATACTCTCCCTCCAAGCATTTAAAAAATATGATTTCGATACTTTCGATACTTTCGACAAAAAATTAAGCCGGGGCCGCATGACTTGGTTACTGAGCCAAGTTATGCTCCGAGAGTGGGAAAGCCATGGTAATTGTCCGGTATTTGTTGAACGCCTTATATACGACATAGGAACCCGCACGCGATCAAAAGACACCCGTACACTCCAAACCAGGCTCAATCGCCTCGATTTCGCTTATATCCGATCCGCCTGTGAACTCGCCGTATCGCACCAAGGACCAAGAGCTACATATCTTCGGTGGCGCGGCAGGTCACCTACCGGACCACCCCTGCTCCCGCGACTAGTCTACAGCAAGCTCTCAATGGCAGCTTTTCTGGGGGATAAGGTTGTTGTGTCATCGCTTATTGCCCAGGGCGCTGGTGTGAACGATTGTGACCTTTGGCTTGGTCCCGCTTTGAATGCGGCTGTGCTTGGGGGCCATTTATCTATCGTCAGGCTTCTGCTGAAGCATGGAGCGAATCCAAATGTTATTGGGTACTTGGGATCCCCGATCATAATAGCGGTGAATAGGAGAGATGAGAAGATGGTGCAACTGCTGCTTCAAAACGACAGGACTAATCCGAATCTGACAAAACGGCTGAGCGATGAAAATGCTGTTTATCTGGCCTGCCGTGCAGGGGATACCGCAATAGTCCGTCTTCTTCTCGCCCACCCACGAACCAAGCTCAAAGCGCAAGGAAAGGATCCACCATCCCCTCTGGAAGCTGCACTCTTTGGCGGACACGAAACGATAGCCGAATTGATTCTGAGCCGAAAGGATCTCTGGCACGGTATCATAACATACTCAACGATATGGGATACACAAGATCATGGACGTGCTCGGATGCTACGGTTGCTCTTAGATGCGATGAAGGCTATGCACATTGACTACACGCATGAGTGTAGATGGCTACTACGGACTGCTGTGGAGAATGGTCAGGCGCCCATTGTACAGGTCCTGCTGGAACGTCCTGACAACAATCCTCATTATGGCTCATATACCTTGTACGACGATACGCACTTGTTGGTAGCTACTATGAACGGGTACTATGAAGTGGTTCGTGTTCTGCTCCAGAGACCTGATATACAACCGGATCTGAAGCTCCCGAAGAGCCCCACGCCGCTTCATGCTGCTATAAAAAAGGGCTATGAGCATATTGCTGAGATGCTGTTGTCTCATAATGCCGTCAATAAGAACTTCAAAGATTCCGAGCAACGCACCCCTCTCACAGCAGCCTGCGCATACGGTCAAAGCCACATCACGAGGATGATTCTCAACCATTCAGACATTGAAATCAAATCGAAAGACGACAAAGGACGCACAGCAGCATCATACGCCGCTGAGAACGGAAGCATCGTAGACCTTCAACTCTTACTGGAATACGACAATACCGTCCTAGACGAAGATGAAGAAGGCGACACGCCACTTCTATGGGCAGCAAAGAGTGGCCATGTCGAAACTGTATGGTTTATCCTTGAACGTGGGAGAGCCTTGGATGTGAGTAGGTGGGGTAAGAGTGGTGCTATGTGTTTGGTTTTGGCGGTGCAACGGGGGTTTATATGAGATTGTTGATGATACATTAATAAGTTGGGGTGGATGTTGGAAGATTAGGAGTTGGGTATTATGCACATGCGCTGGATACGCATAGAGGTAAAATAAGCATTGTCAACATTTCATTACTTCAGTTTCAAGTAGCATGATTAAATACTCATCAAGTGTAGTTGGACCGATTTGGGATTCAATACCATAAGCAATGGTAGTCAAATTGCTATACCATCATAGTTTAAATCACACTCATAATAAGATACAGTCATGCTATACTATTTTTATGCCGGTTAGGCAGGTATGACACTTATGTACATCCACCTTTTAACACTTTTTTCATCTACAAACTAACGTCCAAAATGGAGAGTCTTATGGCTCTCCCTACAGAAGCCCCAAGACTCATAATATACGCAACCCTTCCAGAATACTGGAACGATGCCCAGTCTGCCTCCTGGTTGAATATAAAACGCATCTGCAATAAGTACTACCCATCTAAAATCCGCAAACCAAACATTAACCACATTGAACAGAAAGATTCGAAGATCTATACTCCTGTCGAGTCTTTAAACAATTCGAAGCAAATGGTATCTGCGTACCACCCAGCCTGGTAAACAAAGACTGCGTGATCCAGATCTTTACCCGAATACTACAGCGAGAGGTAAACGCCCACGGAAAAGACCCAGCATTTATCGACCAATTACTTTACGACAAGGGTATTCGCCCTGATAGCTACCGCACAGGGCAAACAGCGCTACTGGCGTTGCTAGTTCGTACATCCAGGCTGCCTGCGAACTTTATCTGTCACATGAGAGAATGAGCCGCGCATGTTGGGAAATCTCAAAACTGCGCAAGAAGCAAGGCACAACGCCTGTATTTCCGAGCAAGCTCTCTCTAGCAGCATATTTGGGTGATGAAACTGCAGTGGTGTTTTTGGTCGCTCAGGGCGCTGATGTGAACGCTAATGACGAATGGCTTGGTCCTCCGTTGAATGCAGCCGTGTACGGCGGGCATTTGTTTATTGTCCAATTTCTACTGAGCCATAAAGCTGATATCAAATTCCGTGTTTACCAAGGCAGTCCGCTTACGATAGCAGCACACAAGACAAACGAATGGTGCGACTACTTCTTGAAAATGACGAAATTGACCCGGACAGAACGCAAAAGGATCCAGCCAAGAATGCTCTGTACGTGGCCTGCAGGTCAGGAGATATCGATATAGTACGCCTCCTCCTCAGCCACAAATGTGTCAGACTCAGTCCACGTCGAACACTTTGGTATTCGCCCTTAGAAGGCGCTCTCGTGGGTGGCCATGAAACGATAGCCCATTTACTCCTACGACGACAATGACGCCGGGCACGCGGTAACAGATAGATCCCTACGTCTCGCAGCACATCCAAACAGGGCCCTAATCCTACAACTATCCCTGGACAGACTTCAAGATGACAATATACACAAATATCACCCCATGGCCAGAAGCATGCTCCACTGGGCTGCTGAATTCGGCCGCGTCTCTGCCGCAGAGGTACTACTAGAACGCCCAGATGTCAGGCCCAATCCTCGCCCGGGCAACGATACCTCCCGCACAGCTTTATACTTGGCCACCATCAACGGCCACCCACGCAATCGTCCGCCTCCTTCTCCAGCGACACGATATAAAACCAAACCTGAGATACTCGGGCCAAACGCCCCTCCACGCAGCCATATTCTACGGCCACGTGTCCATAGTCCAATTACTACTCGAGCACAAGGCCGTTGGTCGAAACGCCAAAGATGGCTACCACCGCACACCCCTCTCAGCAGCTATCTGGCGCGGACGCGCCAAAATAGCATGCTTAATTCTCCAGCAGCCAGGTATTGATATTACGTGGATAGATTGCCAAGGCCGCACGGCGGCTTCATATGCCGCGCAAAGAGGGTATCTGGGTATTCTCAGGGCACTATACAAACGCGACGGCACGGTGCTTGATAATGTAGATAAGCATGGCCGGACGCTTCTTATATGGACTGCGAGGAATGGATATGCTCAGACTGTGCGGTTTAACCTTGAGCACCGGGGGAGTGTTTTGAATAGGCAGGATAAGTTTGGGTACACGGAGTTGATTATGGTTGTGAGGAAGGGGCGGTTGGCGGTTGTTAGGGTTTTGTTGGGGTTTGGGGCGGGTGTGAGGTTGAGGGATAAGGATGAGAGGACGGCGCTTTGGTTTGCGAGGGAGAGTAAGTATCGGAATCGGGATATTGAGAAGGTCTTGGAAGAAACGATGGGATTGAACCCAGAATAGGTATTGAAGATATCTAGCTCTAATAACATTTTGGAAGATCATCATAAACACGTAAAAGAGAATGATCTATCATAACAGGCATAAAAAGAGCGCTCAAATCATGCATATCATATATAAACACTTTTCCTCATCAACAACAAGGCCACTAGTAAACCTCAAGAACGTAACGCTCCTCATCCTTCAACTTCTCAATCTCCTTGCGAGTCTCCACCTTCTTGCCATTGTTCTTCGCCTCGGCGGCAATAGCCTCCTCCAGCACGGCGGTGACATCAGGCACAGGCCAGGTGGGACCGCAGAGGTAGAATGCACCCTCTTCGCGGATGTAGGCCTGCATGATCTCAGGCAAGCTTTGGCGCATGCGGTCCTGGATGTAGATCTTCTCCGGCTGGTCACGGGAGAATGCACGGCCGAGGAGCGTGATCACACCGGCTTCCTGGTAGGCTTCCCATTCCTCACCGTAGCAGTACTCCTCACGCTGGTGACGAGAGCCCATGTACAGCAGGACAGCGCCGATCTCCTTACCCTGTGCCTTCTCGAGGGCACGGTGCTGCACGAAGGCGCGGAAGGGAGCGAGACCAGTTCCCAGACCAGCCATGATGAGCGGCTGGGTGGACTTGGGAGGCAGCTTCATGACACTGGACTTGACCGAGACGGTGACGGGAGTGCCGGGGCGGAGGCGGCTCATGTAGCGGGTGGCCATACCGAAGCGGTCGCGGCCGTTGGGGTCGGCCCAGTTGACGGCAACGATCATCAAGGCGACAGAGTTGGGAGTGACCTTCTGGCACGAGGCGATGGAGTACTCACGGCGCTTGGAGGGGCCGATGATGCGGATGAGGTCGTGGAAGGCCGGGCGGGCGGAGTCGTACTCGAGCAGGATGTCCGCGTAGGTGACGGTGTCGACTTCGGCGCGGCGCTTGAATTCCGTGTTGCCCTCGGGGCCGCCCAGGGTGAGGAGGTCCTTCTTCTGGTTCTCGTCGGTGGCGAACTCGGCGAGGGCTTCGTAGAAGCGCTTGGGCGGGCGACCGTAGAGGTCGATGTTCTGGATGAGGGCCTGGTAGACGGTGCGGTTCTCGAGAACGGCGGGGTCCTCGCGGCTGGGGACTTCGACGACGTTTTCGGGGACGAGGCCGTAGTACTGGATGAAGTCCTCGACTTCCTTGGGGTCGTTCTCGGCGTGCACACCCAGGGCCTCACCGATGTCGTACTTCAGACCGGAGTCACCAAGATCGAACTCGATGTGGAAGATGTTACGGTCGTAGGTGACAGGGGTGAGACGACGGTTCTCCTTGACATGGACGGTGAAGGTCTTGGTAGGCTGATCAGGGCGGAGAGCAGGCTTCGCGTTGTAGGCCTCCTTGAAGGACAGACCCATGGCAACGGTCTGCCAGTCCCTGAGGAGAGTGGGAGGCTCGTGGTCATTCTTGTCGAAGGCCACGAAGCTGTTGGCAGAGAGGTCCTTGGGGAGCTCAGGGGCCTCGGTGCCCTCCTCGGGGGTCTTCCAGGCCTCGGGGATTTCGACCTCGCGGAGCTGCTTCTCGAGCTCCTTGGTGACGTTCTCGACGGCTTCGGTGTTGCCAAGCTTCTTGACAACTCCCTCCTGGCCAGCAACGCGCAGGAAAGCAGTCTGCAGGACAAGGGGCTGCTGAGCAGCCTCGACCTCAGAGGGGTCGACAAGGTGGAGGGAGATACCACGGAGGGCAACGGCCTGTCTGAAGGTGACAGGGAGCTTCTTCTCGAGCTCATCGTCCTTGACACCGGGAGCGTTGACAATGAGCTTGCCGTTGTCCTTGACGGAAGCAAGGACGTCAAGGTCACCCAGGAGCTTGACATCGCCAACGTAAGCGACATCAGCAGCAGTCACGGCGTAAGGAGCGTCCAAAGTCTTAGCACTCTTGCGGATGTCCACGCGGATGGCACCGCCTTGGACCAAGTTGTCGTGGGTCTGGCTGGTTGTAACATTGCTGGACGAGTCAGACGCAAGAGCCTCCGAGAGGACAGTAGCGGCATCAACGCAAGCAGAGCTGTCAACATCCCAGAAGGTGTACTCCTGGACGGTGGCGGGGTCAAACAGCTGCAGAGCGGCCTGGTTCTCAGACTGGACAATAGGCTTCTCGTGGACGAGCTGGAAAGCGGCAGTGGTGTTGATCAAGCCCCAGGTCTGGGAGCGGGGGTATTTGATGTCGATGCAAGAGGGAGTCTGTTCACGGCCGGCGAAGGTCAATGCCGCGAGAACGTCCTCGTAGAGAGCGGAACGAACGCTTGATTCCTGAACAGCCTGCTCGTTGGCAACCTGGCCAAGAACACCAACGGTCTTGACGGACTGGGGAAGGACGCGCAGGAATTCTTCCTCGACGAATGGGCGGTAGACACGGACGTTGATCACACCAACACAGACACCATCCTTGGCGAGCGAGCGGGCGATCTGAGCAGTGAGAGTAGCCTCGACAGTACCAAAAGCAACCAGGACGGAGACAGGCTCAGCGTGGCCGTGGTACTCGAAGAGACCGTAGTCGGTGCCGAGCTCACCGTTCAGGGACTGGAGGAGCTGGAGCAGCTTGCCCTGAGCGTCGAGGTGACGGCTACGAGGGTCCTCAAGAGTGTTCCGGACGGCCTCGTATGTGTTCGAGAGACCGGACTGGCCAAGGACATCGATAACCCGGGTGGTCTCACGACCAACGCGGACACCGTCGTAGATGTGGATCGAGGGGAGGACGGAAGCGAGCAGAGTTGTAAGCAGAGCCATGTGCTGAGCCTCATGAGCAGAGGCGCTCGAGACCAAACCAAGTCCCAGCTCCTCAGCAAGAGAGAGAGCAGAGGCATAGTCTGAAACCAACCCCTCCTCACCGGCGTAGTCGACAGCTGCCACATGAGCCGCAACAGGGCTAGCCACCGAATACAACAACGACAGCTGCTCCAAAGCAGCGCGCATGTATGGCAGAGTAGCCGACGACGCGACAATACCCTGCGGGACGTGGCGCTTCTTCAAATCGAAGTCCTGCGAGAAGAGGTATCCCAGAGCAATGTTACCGGCACCCTGGCGGGTCTCCATGGACTTGACAGCGGTGGTCTCGCCATTGGCGTTGGCTTCCTGGACAGCGGCCCATTCCTTCAGCGCGGCATCGAGGTCGAAGGTCTCGGGGGAGTAGGTGAAGATCTTGTCGCTGAGCGAGTAGGCAACTTGCTGGACCAGCGACTGCGCGGTCACATAGGTAGGGCCACTGAGGGCCGACAGGGCTGGAGATGCAGAGCCCATTGTGTGAGGAATGATTGTCAGGGTATCGGACACACAACCGATACCTTAAGGATTATATATGACAAGACGGGGAATGGCAATTGGCGACGGGGAATGGAGGAGGGGAAGAAAGAGTCAAATCCCGTATAGAAAAATTTCCCCAGGGCTTTTCCCAAAGCGGTTAGCGTAAATCACGCAATTCGTTATCGATAGCGTGACGGGGCGGAATCTCCCGGCAGAATCCTCCGCTTTCGGCCGATCTCCGCATTACTCAGCGCACGTGAGAGGCGAATCTGTTACTGCCTCAGGATGCAAAAAGTTCCCCAATCGAGAGTAGTGTGATTTCTGCCATCAGCAACGTCATCTTGGCACCAGCAGCCACTGGACATAGCACTCTCGCTCTAATCTATCGCGCTTCCATACCTCACCAAAGTCACAACTATCATTGGATCCTTCACCCTTCAACTATGGCTAACGTCGCTCTCCTCGGAAGCACCGGGATGGTGGTAAGTTTATCCCCCTTTCTGCCCCCTATCGACGGAATCATAATGTCATCTCATTATAACATGGATCGCTAACCAAGGGACAAGGGAACCCACATCCTAAACAGTTTGCTCGCCAATACGTCCGTCGCCCGTATCGACACCATCTCCCGCCGTACTCCTCAAGCCGCCAGTTCCGCGCCGCAGACTAAGCTCACTACTTTCGTCGCGGATGATACTTCGAAATGGGCACCGCAGTTCTCTGCGCTATCCCCGGTGCCTAGTATGTTTATTTCTTCGTTCGCGACGACGAAGGCTGCGGCTGGGGGATTTGAGAATCAGCACAAGATTGAGCATGGGTTGAACGTTGAGATGGCGCGTGCCGCGCGTGATGCTGGTACGAAGGTGTATGTCCTGGTTTCGTCGACCGGTGCCAATAAGACCTCTTCGATCCCGTACACGCGTATGAAGGGTGAGATTGAGGAAGATGTCAAAGCGTTGGGATTCGAGAGGACGGTTATCCTGCGCCCGGGTCTTATTGCTGGCCAGCGGGATGAGAGTAGGCCGATGGAGGCAGTGATTCGTTTCGTTGCTGGTACTGCCGGGAAGCTTTACTCGGGCTTGAAGGACCCCTGGGCTCAGGAGGCGGATGTCATCGGTGAGGCTGCTGTGAATGCTGGTCTGAAGGCATTGGAAGGTGATGTCCCGGCTGGTAGTGAGAAGGTGTGGGTTCTCTATGGTAGTGACATTATCAAGTATGGCAAGAAGCAGTAATCATGGTGCTTTGACGGATATGTTTTCGTTCCTGTTTACGATTCTAATGTCTAGTATACTAATAGTATAATTCTTTGTTATGAACTCTTTAACAAACATTCTGCGCTATAATACACATTATACATCCAGCACCACCCATCTCCCCCACAAACAAAACAATCTATTTCGACGGTCTAGTCTTAACCTTATGACCCTTCGGCGTAAACCCCCTCGTACTATGCCCCTCCCTATCCGCATTCCGATCCGCCATTCCCTCCCTCGGATCCCGCGACTGATTCACCTCCTGATTCGCACCACTCACATCCAACGGATTCGCCGGTGCCCCCTCCGCCTGTGTCTCCTCCTCCATCTCCTCCATCTCGCTCTCCGGTGACGTCCGGTTAGGATCATACGCCGCGCCGTGCTGCGCGACTTCGCTGTCTGTACCGGACTTTGTGCCCTCGTTGCGCTTGGGGTTCAGCACTGTGCGGTCAAAGTCTTCGCTGCGACTGAAGCCGGCGTCTTTCTTGGTTGTTTGGAGGGCGGGGTGGGTGCTGAATTGGACTGTTGCCCTTGCGGCTGGGGTGGGTTGTACTAGAGGTGTTCGCAGCTGGGGTAGGGGGCGTTGCACTACCCGACTGGCAGATTGGGCTTGTTGGCTGATGGATGCGAGTCTTTTGAACATGTTGGTTATTTCGGATAGCACAGAGATGACGGTTGACTCGACGATACGACTTGTCCTCGTACAAAGATCTGGTTCACTTGCGAACAAAGTATATATAAGTCCGGGCTGGAATTGTTAGCAGGGGACAATGGCATATGACCACCAACATTTACCTTGACTTTTATATTATTATCTGCTATGAAACAGCGAGAGTGATACAGGGTAAAGATGAGTTTAAGCAGGGAAAAGAACTGAAGACAAGAGTTGGTCGCATTTGAATGCTACAATCATCTTGACGTCATTGCTCCAGACCAAGTCCAAACTTGCTTTTTGTCACGTGATATCGACGCAACCCTAGAAAAGTACCTGGTTGCTATTTCCGAGTCGTGCATTAAGTACGCTTTTCACAGAGTCGAAATAATGACTTATGGTATCCTCTAAATGATGTATATACGTATATGACCGGGGTGGCCACTCTGTATTTCAGCTCTCCGTCCACATTGACTCATTGAGAATCGGACAGTACTGAACATAAAATTATGCGGAGACAGCAATAATCTCATCGAGTCTATGCAATAAACATACACAATATCCGTAGTACAACAGCCCAATAATAGCTCATGCGGCGCAGCCATATGCATAAGAAATGTGACGACGATGCAGAAATCCTCGCCATCCATACACACATTTCTTTTTCTCACTTTCCGTGCGAGATTCCGGCCAAGACCAAACCATCGCATCGAGTCAGAGCGTCCAGCATAAGGCGTTGCAATCCGGCCTGAAGAGTGGGGAGCCTTGCAGATGTCGGAGATGCAGATCGGAAAGTCCGTCCTACAGCACCCTCCTGTTTCTGTTTGCAAATGGCCAGCCCCCCCCCCCCGTGTCGGGGTCTAGAAAGCGGTTGACATGGGGGATGCATTAGTGCGGACGCTAGGTGGGATTGATTGGGTGTCAATGTAAGATAGAGATTTAGTCTATGTACAGTGGTGGACCAATCCGGTTGCGTTGGATTGGTTTTGTAGAAATGCACTTTTTGACCTGGAAGTTCGAAGAAGGAGATACACGCTTTAATTTGTCGCTGAGATAAGTATGTGTCGGGAGCTACGGTGACTTTATGATCACGGGAGTTCGAGGAACCCAGCAGTATGGAGCGTATGCGGGTACGCGAATCCAAAATTAACGTTGGAGTGGATGGTCTAGAATAACATTTTTCAGTAAGAGGGTAGGCTGTTGGCAACCAGACTAGGTCGGCAATCTTCAGTGCGTATAGGAAGGGTGGCATTACTGCTCGAACTGAAATTCTCCGACGCCGCATCCCCTGGTAACGACTCAGTCTGATCCTTGTTCAGTACCATCGCTACAACAGAAGGCGTCCTGAGCCCATCCACATAGTGACCACCCAAATACGAAGGCAAGTTTACCAATCGAGTAGGAGACAAGGCATTGACTGATCATCTGTGCCACGGCAATTACGGTTGGTCGAGTCCTCATTTCTCCTCCCGGATGCAAGCCGATACCAGAGACCGCTGAGTTGGCAATCGTATCCTACCATGGCTCGCTACTTGACTTCTCTGTGATTGTCGACAACTCGGTCCGGCCGTAGCCTTGCATCGTATCAGGATGCGAGGCCCAAGTTCACAGGGGGGCCGTGAAAATAAAATAAAATAGGAAGAAAAGACATCCGGACAAGCGGACAAGCGGATAAGCGGATGTCCAGTTTTGGATCAATCCGTTAACGTCAGGTCGAAGCAATTCGGAAGCCTCCAGAAGACAGCCAATTGTCAACTCATCTCGCTTCTCAAAAACGTAATGCACGTTCCCCGAATGAAGTCTCGAAATTGCGCATTGTGATGTGATGATTTTCAGCTCGACGTAACCATCGCCTATCAATAACCAGAACCAAAGATCGATGACCAGACGAAAGATGCCACGTCAGAAAGACTCGGGGTTTTAGTGTAGCCGCATGTACTCCAACCGAGGCGAACTGTGTGACGGTCTCAATTTCTGTCATGTAGATGCACAGCAATCGTCTCCTATCGCCCGAGCCGAGAACCGCGACTAAACAAGAGGCAAACCCTGCATCTGAGCGGGGGCGAATGCGGGATTATTCCTCTCTGCAGAGGTGAGAGATCAGCTGAATGACATGCGTCCGGATGGGATGTTGTTTTCATCACATCATTGCAGATGGTGGTGGCCCAGAGATGCAAAGGATACCAATCGAAATCCTCTAGTGACGCATCCCCGCCACCTGGGAAATAGACGGTTGGTGGATATTGATCGAGAAAGGCTTTGAATGCGCGAGACGGATATGCAGGAAGCGTGCATCCTATTCATTGAAACTGGGAGTGAGGGTCGGATCCTTGCCTATGGTAGGATTACGGTCCAATGCTGAGACCCAATGCCAGACGACTGTCCGTCTCCACAGTTTATTGAAGGCGACGGCAAAGTGGGGATAGAGAAAAGAGAAAGAATAAAAGAGAAAAAGCAATGGATAGGGAACGTGCGTAGATCCCGGTGGAGCTCAATCACCCTTGGATGCCTGACCCAAACAATGGACACAGCATCACTGGGTCCAGATTGATTGGTTTGCCCACGAGTAATTGCATGAAGGCGGGAGAGACAGCATCGATATCCAAAACAAGAAACTATGGAAAGAATGCAAAGACAGGCTTCTCGGATGCAAGGTTGCCCCTGGCCGGAAGTCTCTAATGTGTAAGACAGCATGACAGCTGGCATCAGAAACCCAATGATGCATAATCTGTGGTTCAGTAAGTGGATATGGGAATTCATGCAAAGTGCAAGCAGATGGACAAGAGGGGGAAAACAGTCCAATGTCCAAGGCAGCAGCAGTTTGATCCCAAGGGTGCCAGAGCAATTCTGGCGAATGAGAAAATTTCCAGACCTTCAATACACATTTTCGAGACAGCAATTACCACAACAGCCAGGGTAGCAGGATACATGCAGCTACATTTCGACCAGTGATTGATGCAGCCCCAAGAGAAATGCCGTGAAAATCTTGTGTCTCCACCATCCGAGTACATGGTGGCCAACCGTGCGGAGTATCTCGGAGAAGTGATGCGAAATATTGTGATGAGGCATGGACAATAAGCATCACGCATGGAGGCCATTGATCAGCAGCGTGCGGGCAGAGATGTCGACATGAGAGCCTCCTGTAAGAACATAAATAGAGTCCTTGAGACTCCCAGAACCAGAGCTTCAATCGCATCCACTTTCAGACTTATCCATCTTTGAGTCCATTACAGGATAGGAGATCCTTTCACATATCAAGAAGTGTTTCGGTTTTATTCCAAGCTGCAAGCTTCAACAGACCTTCAAGCTTAGCCAACCGATTCATCCAACGATCCGGCTGTCAGGGCCAACCAACAGCACACAAAACAAACTCTGAAACGACGACACTGCATCGACAAGAAGTAAGTTGAGCCGAGGACCGCTACAGGACATCATTGACCGACCCCTTAGTCATGTGCTTTTACAACCAGAAGAGATTTGTGTGTGGGGACTTCAGTTGGACGAGCTTTGCCCACCAGTGCAACTATGAATATCGAACCGGCGAGACGTGCGGCATGAAGCTCGTGAATAAGACCGAGAATGTGAAGACACTATGCCGCATCTGCGAGAGGATCGAAATCAAATATCGTCGGCGAAGCGCCGAGTATGAACGGGTGCAGCGATGGAGACGCGATGGAGGTACGCTGGTGGCCTCCATCGAGAAGTCGCAAGACATGATACGGTTGCTGGACCAAGAAATCTTGAAACTTCAGAAAGAGCGGGAGGACAAAAGCAGAGCGCTGTGAACCGAACATCTCAGCCGTCTGTCCAGTCGTCGATTTTGCTCCTGTTCCGTTTAATTTCCCGTTTTCTTTTTCTTGAGCGCTATTCCCCCCTTTGGCGAGTTTTCTTGCAGCATGTTTCTTGTATTTGTCACCATGTGTCGTGTTTCACCATATGCATTTCTGTCCCTTGGTCCGTGGTTTGCGGCAATATGTCAGGATTGACAGGCCCTAATATAATGATTGGAGGAAAAGTGTTGATTTCATTCGAAACCGGTCTCATAAAAAGCAATCTCAATCGAAGTTCCTATTCTTGGAAAAGAACGAACCATTGTAAATCATTGCAATTCGAAAAGGTCCACATCATAAGCGCTTGTATTCTGGACGAGCGGTTCGGTACAGAACAACGATAATACGGAGGCATAAAGGGGGATATTCGTATATAATTGGAATGCCATTCATAGACAATACGGAATCAATTGAGACAGATATTGAATAACGCTGAATATGCCAATGTCTAATCCATGAACTGTGTGCGGTAGACTCGACGTTGGAAGCCGCGATATAGAGGATCCGTCACATGATACTTCCACATTGGGTTAGTATAATATGCGATCACGTGTAGTTACTGGGGCTGGAAATCTACGGGTTGGATGTACAATAAAGACGTCTCAATAGCATGACTTAGTATCATATTCATTCATTCATGGAATGCAATATCCCTAAATATCATCTAATAGCGGGACCAGAATCTTTCGAGTACAAATCTCAGGTAACAGGATGGAATTAACTGCTCAAACATAGCCGACGGAAAGAGGACAAGCGTTCACTTTATTTTATTTCACCAGCCTCGGGCTCGTCATCAACCTTAGCCAGCCCGTGCTCCCTTAGGAGACCGTTGATCTCGTCTGCGTTCCACAGATGGTGGAAGATCTTCCCATCCTTGGTCTTTCCAACTGTTGCGAATTCGACTGTAGAGACCACCCGTCAGTATATTGCCAACTTGAATTCATTATCATGCGTGTCCACTTACTCTTCTCGCTGCTCAGTTTGCTCGAGTCCATAGTCTTGCTCAGAACCTTAACAGCCATAGCACAAGCCTCCTTCAGATCACAGCCCTCCTTATAGTCCTGCTTCAGAAGACTCTGCGCACTTGCGTTGTTGGCTCCCACACTCGTAGCTTTCCATCCACCGTAGTTACCACTGGGGTTGCTCTGGTATAGCTGGAACTGTTGCTGGTGGTCGTATCCGGCGTAGATGAACGACACACCGAACGGACGGAGACCACCGTGTTGAGTATAACCTTGCTTGAGATCACACATGCGACGGACGAGCTGTTCGCAGGGGATTTCTTCGTTGTAGGTGAGGAGGTAGCGCTGGGCGGCCTGGCGAGCGTAGTTGATAAGGATGTTGGCGTCTGCAGTCATACCGGCAACGGCACAGATCATGTTACTATTATGTATTAGCACCAACGCCCAACTGAATATTTCGTTTCCTTCCCTGGGAAAGGAGATATATCGTACTCGTTCAAAACGTAGAGCTTCTCTGCCGATGTATCCTGCTCCAACAGCTTGCTGGTCACCTTCTTCTCGGCAGCAAGGACGATGCCATCGTTGGCAAGAATTCCTAGTGCGGTACCGGCGTGGGAAATAGCTTCCAGCGCATATTCGACCTGATAGAGTCGTCCTTCAGGGGAGAAGATGGTGGTCTAGCGAACAAAAGACACCTGGTTAGCGGGAGCTCCCCATCTGACGAAATGGCGGGATGAACGTACTCTGGAATCGTATCTCCGCGACATTTTGGATTATCTGTCAAGAGGAAGAAGAATAAAGCAAAAGAAATAGTCTCGTTAGAAATGGAGGAAGAAAAGAGCAGGATTGAAGGATGGCAAGTATCGTGGAGGAGAATGGGCACCAAACAGCTGAGGCCGATGATGAGGTCGGTGGTGAGCTCCCAGTAGGCAATTCGCGTCCGCCGTTCTCCGCCAAGCTCGGACCAACCACCAAAAGCCCGTAAGCTTCTGATCGCGACAGACAACAACTTACCAGCTCATGATGCGATTCTGGAATTATTAGCATTTTATTCTTCAATTATCTTGTTATCCGGTCATAAAATGCTCAAATCGACCTACACGGCGCCTCCTCCACTACCGCCAGGGTGGACGGAACACAAGGCCCCTTCAGGTTGGTCGCGATTGATTGCTGTGATAATTCGCTTTGATTGCTAACGTATCGCCAGGTCATCTGTATTACTATAATTCTCAAACGAAACAATCAACCTATACGCGGCCGCAACCGCTTCCCACTCCATCGCAACCAACCGCAACAGAAACCGCACCACTTCTCACACCGGATACATTACCACCGTTCTCGTCCACACCATACGCTCCGCAGGGGTTTGGAATTGGGGGTGGATTCCCGGGATCTCACCATCATCCTCACCAAGGTCAGACTAGGGGAGGCTTCCGGGGCGGGAAATCATACCAAAACCGCAGATCTCGGGGGCCAGAGGACAGACCAAAGTCGAAACATGCTTTACCCGGATGCGAGCCGTGGGTATTGGTGAAAACTAAGCTTAAGAGGAGATTTGTTTATAATACGGAGACCAACGAAAGTTTCTGGAAATTCCCTCAAGAGATCCTCAAGGGAGTCATCGAGTACGATCGCATCGAAAGAGAGAAGAAAGAACGCAGAGAACGCGGTGAAGTGAGCGAAGAACCAGAGACGCAAGAACCGGAAGCCGTTCCTGAAAAACCCGAACCCGAACCAGTCGCATGTGCGGCTCCTGTGGAGGCCGGAGAAGAGAGCGATGACTATGAAGAGGTGGAAGTCACAGACGATGAGGAAGATGAGGACCAACCGTCGAAACGAGCGAAGACGGAGGATGATCAACCAGTCGAATTTACCGAAGAAGATATTGAGTACCAGCTCACCGCCATGGGTGAAGAATACGGGCTCGACCCTGGCGAATACGGCGAGCCAGGCGAGGAAGGCTGGGAAGAAGGTGCCGAAGGCCTCCCGCTGTCAGACGAGGATGCTGCAGCGCTCTTCCGTGACCTGCTAGATGATTTCCGCATCAATCCTTATTCACCATGGGAGAATATTATCGAAGAAGGTCGCATCATAGACGACAGCAGATACACCGTGCTACCGAATATGAAATCCCGACGCGAGGTATGGTCAGATTGGAGCCGTGACCGCATCCAAGATCTCAAGGAATGCAAACAAAAACAAGAAAAGCAAGACCCCCGCATCAAATACTTGACTTTCCTCCAGGAGCGTGCTACTCCTAGGCTGTACTGGCCGGAATTCAAGCGCAAGTACAGAAAGGAGTCTGAAATGAAGGACACACATTTATCTGATAGAGACCGGGAGAAGTTCTACCGCGAGCATATATCACGACTGAAGCTTCCCGAGAGCACAAGAAAATCAGATCTTTCTGCTCTGCTCAAATCTGTTCCTTTGCAATCACTGAATCACTCATCGACCATCCATGCTCTTCCCTCCACTATCATCACCGATATCCGCTACATTTCACTCAGCCCTCAAGTGCGCGATCTGCTGATTGAAACATACATCTCTACTTTGCCAGCAGCACCGGAGCAGGAACATATAAGCGCAGAGCAGCAAGAAGAGCTCGATAGGAAGAGAGCTGACCGGGAGAAGCGTGAAAAGGCCCTTGTGGAACGTGAGAAACGGGTTGAAGAAGAGAAACAGAAGCAACGTGGCGACCTTTCCCGTGGCAAGCACCTTCTCAAAGAAGGTGAAGCTGAGATTCAAGAGGCCATGCGTGTCAGAAAAGATGGGCTTCGGAGTTATATCGAAGCTGGAGACAGGACCCGAGAAGGTGCAGGAGAGGATGTGGAAAAGCCAACATGATAGTTTGGGCTCTGGGCTAGATCGACAATGGCAGATAGCTATGGGATACGGACAATGTATATTTATGTTGAAAGTTGTAATCTACATCATAATCATCTGTCCAGGAAAACCAATAGATTTCTGACTATGTGATTGGCTATTAAAGAGTGTACATCTCACCTTTCATGCACTGCTAACATGACCACGAGCGATCTTCATTATCTCTCCGATTGCCAGTATGACATTGCATCGGTTTTTCCAAAGATATCATCAGCTTCAGTGTTTGCGCCTTCTTTCAGCCTTCTGGTAAACTCGGGTGGATTGCACGGCAAGGCTATCATCAGTGACCCAAAGAACGATTGATCGAGGGGATCAGATATTGCAGAAATAAAACAGACAAGTGTGAAGCCTTGGGACTCGAATAGAAGATTCCTTAGTGACCAAATGGTCATAGACATCCGATTTCTCCCCTGGACTTCAGCGATCTTGTGTAGATTGTCGATAACGATAACAACCGTTTTCTCTTTCGAATGCCCAGCCCTGAGAAGCTTAATCACCATACTGGGGCTTGGTGCATCCCACCCAGCGTTAATATCGTCGAGGTTAATGTTTCCGTTCTTCTGTAGGAGCTGGAGAAGCATTCGAGAACCGATGGCCCTCCAGGGACACTCGTCTTTTCGAAAGTCCTTAAGGCTCACGTGGAATACGAATGCGTTATTGATTTGAGTGGCCAGTTATGCATTTTTTTTTTTTTTTTAATAGAACGACCCATCAAAGCATTTCCGTGTGATGTTGCTGAGTTCGGATGTGTTCCTTGACTTTCCCGTCTTAGGACCCGACAAGAACATGTAGAGAGACATGGTGGTCTTATCAAAAAATCACTCTGTGTAGTTCCAGTAGTAGTTTGCCACAGAGTAACGCAAATCCAATTTGAGCTCCGGGAATACCTGGTATTCGGGTTGTGTTTCGGTCGAATTCAGAAGAGCATCCGGCGCCGGTGATCGATAAGGTAGTCTTCTGCCTTTGAATCCAACCAATAATGAGCAGCATTTGGTGAGGTCTAAGTGTCCGTATCTAGACCCTCAGCAGAAAATATATAGCTGATATCCTTCTGTACCGATTTCCGTGGTTTCTCGAAAACGACAATATCAACCTCCGGGTCGCCCGACTTGGGATCATCAGATACAGGCCATCTTGGAACAAGCCAAGTATCAGTCTCCCTTGGGACAAAAGCAAAGCATTTGTCCAGTACAGCTCGCGTCACACAGATTAGGGTCACCTGACTGGCTGGTGAATTGGTTGCCTACAAATACGGGCTACTTTCTCCCCCAGCTAGTTAGTTACTTGATTCACTCAAAGCCAGGAGACTCGTTAATTGACGTAGCGGTTTACACTAAGTTTGACGAGGCCTATAAGACGGAGAAGGACCCGATTAAGAAGTATACGACAGATGTTTTCTGGAAAAGAGGTAGCTTTTCTTCAAATTTCTACTCATTCTCATGAGGATTCTTTACTGATGACACAGGGCTGCCATATCATCCACCAAATCTTGATTTACTAGTGAACACCGCTGGTAGGTACTGGGACTATCAGGCATCACAGGAGCTGACTAGGGCTCTTTATGATGAAGTCAAAACACACTACTATAGCTTTGAAAACAGTTTAAGGAATAGAATAACTATTCCAGTTTGCCTCTTTCTCGGACTGACAAATCCCGGAACGCCAGTAAACTCCACAACACCGTCTATGATTGTTTCAAGGGCCAAGATCGAAGGTTGACATGTCGGCTGCAGAACCTCATAGTGTTGCAGACAGCCTAGGAATAGTCAGGGCTGTTCTCACCAACAAGCTGCTATACCGCTATGGCATTATCCCAGAGACCAGTGTTACCCCTGACCAAATATGCCAACATGGGTTGATCCGATTCGAGAGCCAGGATCCGGAGTCGATCAACCCAGTCGGTTATCTCCGGATTCCGTATATCTGGATTTTAGCCCTGTGCACAACATACCCAAGTAACTGATTCCTCTCATAATTGCAATTACTTGATTGCCGCCACTTTTAAACCAATCAGGACCCACCCATGTCTGGAGGCTTTTCATGGGCGGATTTTGAGAAGATCATGATCAGAATTCGCAAGATCAAGTCCCATGCTTTTGAAGACGGGGCGAGTATTACGGTGGGCGATTTCCATAGAAGCGTTTTCAGGGACCCCAGCTGGCGCGTCGGCGGCAGATGCCATTCTCACTCTGGATTCAAACATCCCACGCTGTGAAGCTCAGCAATAAAAGAATGTGCAGAAAGGGCGCATCAATTTCAAAACGGAACGTGAGGAGTCTGCGGGACCAAATTATGTCTTTGCCTTGTTCTGTACTAGTACGTACGGTCCCGAACTTGCGTACCAGTGGTAAAGTATGAAGTCTCGCATGGATCCATTCTGGTCGTCAGAGAGAATTGGGCAGAATACTTTGGACCGTACGCTGGGAAGTCATATGTTTTTGCAAGAGAGGGGAAGTTCAAATGATTTGCTTATTTTTTTTAAGAGTATGACATGTTTTAGCTTAAGTGACTAGTCCTGGATTAGATCCTGGTTGTGGAAAAATGGATTTCAATTGCACGGAGTAGATGCTTCAACTCAAACCGTAGATGTTGTCCACGACTGGAATCGTACTCCGGAGTCCTGTAGGAAAATGATAAGGCAGAGACGCTTCTGGGAGAAGACCAAGAAGAGAAACAAACGACGTTGCTGTTGAAGGTGAAGATTCAAAACAAGCAATATGCTCCGAGCACGAGCACTATCGAATGAGTCCTATATCGCCCACGGACTACCTTGAACATAGACGAAGTCTTTATTCCAAAGGAAGGGGATTGTCAACTTTCTCCCAGATCACTCATTCTGTCATTCAATCCACCGACCCAAAATCCGGTGATCCCTATGTTTATATTGTCATCTTTCACCCCCTTTCACCGAGAAAGTGCATCACAGACGAGTTTGCAGATACAGGTCCCGTCAATCTTTTCCTTTATACTTCGCTTTCATCATCATCTTTTACTAATGGCATAGGCTTGCCGTATCGCCCTCCAACCCCTGATGCACTGCTCAAATCCTCCGGCCATTGTTGGGACTATCAAGCTTCGCCAGAGTTAACCAAATTCCTTCGCAGCTCAATCGAAGAACAATTCAGACACTGCGAGAGCGGGTTTCTCGATAAGCTCACAATCCCACATTACCTGTTCATTTTTAGTGCCGGCACTGGCAAATCACGAAATGCCGCTGAGCTTCATAAGACTGCTTTTAAGTGCTTCGATGGCACCTATTTCAAAGAGAAGGACGAGAAGCTAGCCTCTCAGCTTCGGAATCCATTTGTATTTCATGTTAGCCTCGAAAACGGCACCGGCCTCCAGGCATTTGAAGATGATCCGTGGAGAGCCATAGGTATGCGGATTCTTTTCCAGATCCTTCTACAGGAAGCGACATCTAGTGGGCTTTCACTCGAAGATGTTTATTCCAAGTGGCACGCGCCCACGCCACGTGAGGTCATTCGGTTTCTTCAACCTGGGGACTCTTCTACATTGGAAAAGAGAACGACATTCCTCGTCGTGGATGGCTTTCACAAGATCTATGAAATATTCGGGGGATTCGTAACAATCGCGACTTTTAATCTTTTAATCGGCTGGGTGAATTGGCTCATCGTTTTGGTTTCATGATTTCTTGCGCCACATTCAGATATTCGACTCCAATTCCAGATGGAGTTCGCTTCTTACCGAAGGAGAATATCTCTTCCTTGCAGTCTCCTGAAGCCGCCGACAATTGATGGCGAGCCAGTTTTCATTACTAAAGACCTCGTTGGGAAAGTTGTCGTTGACGACTGTGGCGGCCATGGTCGAGCATTGGAAGCACTGGCTGATGCGTTTCAGGCCCTGCAGGTACTGATAATGATTTCAAATTCTATATGGTCAAGAAACTGCAAGATTACTATGGCGATATAATACCCGAAGAAAGCCAAGGGCTTGTAATAGCCAAGGCTGCACTAGCCAACCGACGCCTGCGAAGATTTGATGTCATTCCAGGGGCGGAAGTGACACCAGATCAACTCTGCCAAAAGGGTCTGATCCGCTTTGACAATGGTGAGAATTGGTCAAACATAGGCGGATACTTTAGGATTCCATACATATGGCTGTTGGCGTTATGCGTGGCATACCGAGATAACCAATTCTTTCAGGAACTCCAAATACTTGACTACCGGGACTTCCAGTTAAAGCACAATCCCAGCATGTCTGAGCAATTCTCATGGTCTGATTTTATGAAACTAATGGTCAAAATCCGGAAGTTAAAGTCTCATGTCTTCAAGAATGGCGCAAATGTGACTGTGGGAGACATACATGAGGGTGCAGTAATGAATGCTCGCACGCGCTATATTGGTTTCATCAATCATCACCTTGACAATGATGTTGCAGTGCATCACATACCCATACCCACAGACATAGCCCATTCAAATGAACATACTTGAGTGGTAGACACAGAACGTTTCGGCGAAATTGATATCCGCTAGCATAAGCACATCATCCAGAACGCCGCTAGTGCGTTGTCGTTGGCAGGAGACGCTATTTTATCGCTTGATTCAAACGTCCCTCTCACTGAGTTGCAGCAATATAACAATGCGTAAAGGGACGTGACATCGATGTTGTCAACGACATTTCTGTTCGTTTCTGTATAAACTCGTTTCCTGGCCTACGTGATAACAACAAACCCTTTCATTTTAGTTATGTTGTGCAAGCCGGAAATGTTCTCGTTGACATGGAAAACTGGGGTGAGTACTTTGGCCCGTATGCTAGTAGATCATACTTGGTTGCTAGCGAGGCGCTGAAGAAGAGTGGAGAAAGGAAAATGGGTAAAATGGGAGATTCTGGTGACAAGGAGGACTGATTAGTATTCTACTTGTATGGTCCGACTCGGCCCTTTCGAGATCTAGGCTCTGTGGGAACCATTTAGGGCTAGACATATATTAAATCATAGGCAATTGATTCCCCGTCATAAGCTACTGTCCCGGGAGCAATAGTATTAGAAATAACTGGAAAGTGACTTGAGACTATTATATAAAAAGCATTAAATACTAAGATACAATTACACACGCGCTAACTAGACAATACAACTGGATGCTCTCAATTTCCTCCCAAAGATGAATATGACCAAGACCGCCTTCGAAAGATACACCAGCACATTAACATTAGTGGACATTAGCAAGTCCCTTTTTCTGTCCATTTCATGTAGTTTCATCATTCAGTTTATGGGGTATCAATATTATATGGTTAATTCAAGACCTCCCTTTTCTCTGCGGTGGCCCTCCCAACATTCCTTCAACCCTGATTTTTCCAATGCAGGCCAGCCGTAGCATTATTTGAATCTCCAGTCATCCCAATCGTCATCGTCATCGTCATCATCGTCGTCGTCCTCATTGGCGTTTGCCTCGGACTCAGTCGCAGGGGGCGGCGCCGACTCCGCTTCTTCCGAAGCCCGCTTAGCTCTGAGCTCCTCCCGTTTTTGTTTCATTCGTCTCACACGTTCTTCCAGTTGTTCCATCTCATCGAACTCGTCCTCCATGAGCCGTGCTGCGTCCTCGCGTTCACCCTCTGCTTGAGCTTCGCGCGTTTGCGTAGTATCCTTGTCCTTCTCCTGTTGCTCAGCAATTTGCTCTGCAGTAATTGGCGCTGCTGATATCGTGGCTGGTGCGGCAATGGCAGCGGGTGCTTGCGGAGCGCGCGATGGTTCCGCAACTTCCCGTTCAAAAGCCGCCCATTCATCTTCATCAACGGTCTGAGGCTCGTTCGCGGAGGGTTGCTCATCGATTTGGTTCGTGTCTTCGGCTTCTTGCTCGTCTTCTGGCCCTGATGGGAGTTCCGGGCCAGCGGTTTCTTTTTCTGTGTCTTCCTCAAGATCTTGAGCGCTCGGGGGTTGTATTGCTTGTGATGTCTCCTGCTGTGCTGTCATTCCAGCAGGCTTTATCTTTTTCCGTATCGAGTCATCGCCAACGTCCACCTTTCTCTTTTTTGTAACCCGGTTTGCTGTGCTCCCTGTTTGGGCGGTGCCCTTGCGAGTGGCGAGCTCGTTCCGGAGTAATTTTCGGATGTCTGCCATTGCGGACGTAATTCGTGTCAAAGGAGGGATTAAATAGCGATAATCAGTAATTCGTCACGGAGGAAAATTCGTCAGATCAGTGACAGGGCAGTGCAAAGTAAACGTGGGTGGTGCGAAAAAGAAGGGGTGTGTGTCGTGCTTATGTGGAGAAGCGGCGAGAGCTGGCCACGCCTACAAGTTAGTGAGGAAACGCGACAGAAAAATCCCGGTGGCGTCTGCCAAGCTGCTAATTGACTCCCCGCCGAGCCTCATGCACGTGATTGCTTAGTCACGGCGCAGTCGCGCCCGCTCGACCTTCTCGTTTCTCTCGCTTTCTCCTCTTCATTCCATCAACCATCCATCGCGCATTACTCTATCAATCCTGTACTTGAGTACTGGTATTATTGAGGAGTCACGCCAGCTTTATCGAATCTCTCTTTTTGCCATCAACGTGATTCAGGTCCAGTCTCATACTGTCAAGTTCAGGACAGGCTTTTCACGCGACCCCGCTTACGCCAACCCCTCGAGACTGCGACACGCGACAAACTCTTTCGCAGTCATTCTGCTACAGTGAATACGAGTCGCAGGCCTCAACAGAACTAGAGGACCTAGTTGAAAGAGAAGGAAAAGTTCAAGTAATACTCGCAAACCGGGTGACTCGTGCCTCTTTTCTGCCGTGTCTTTCCCTTGCGCGTTACTCTTTAGCGCACACACACCACACCCCCTGTTTCCGTAGAAAGAAAGCTGTTGGGTGGGCGCGCACAGCCAGCTCTGAGCACAGTCTACAAAGCGTCGTAGAAATACCCGAGTATTTGCATTATGGCTGGTAAGCAATCGTATAATGGTCCCTGCGCCATGGCCGCACGGAGCCCACCCCAGAAACGGAGGCAAGGCAGAAGGCGGCTTAGGGCATGGCCCCCCCAAGTCTGATTGGATAGAATGCTAACTGCAAGATACAACAGATGAGCCACGACGTTCCGGCCGCTCGACGAAAGGCCAGCACAAGAACCTCGACATGGTCACCGAAACGCCTATGAAGAAATCGAAGTCCAAGTCGCTATCGAAAGACAAATCCTCCAAACCTTCCGCCGAACCGACGCCTGGACCCAGCGAAGAAGGAGAAGAAGAAGAAGAAGAAGAGGAACTCATAAGATGTATTTGTGGGGAATACGAGGAGGAGGAAGATGTCGAACGCGACATGATCTGCTGTGACCAGTGCTCAGCATGGCAACACAACGACTGCATGGGCCTCAAGTTCGCCAAAGGAGAGGAACCGGATCAGTACTTCTGCGAGCAGTGCAAGCCGGAAAACCACAAGGAGCTTCTGGATAGAATGGCGCGCGGTGAGAAGCCCTGGGAGGAAGTCGCTGAGAGAAGACGCAAAGAGGCCGAAGAGAAAAAATCACGGCGCAGAAAGGGCAAGAAGGGTGGCAGAAGAGGCAGACCAAGTGAGGCCAAGACAGAAGAGAGTACGCCAGCTGCTTCGGTCAAGGCTCAAACCCCGAGTTCGGCTCCTTCTGTCCCTCCAACCGTGCCGCATGCAACTGAGGAAAATGACCATGCCGGTGATGCTGCACCGACTGGTGCTGCACTGGCGAGCACTCCCAAGCGCAAGTTTGATGAACACCAAGAGAGTCCACAGTCTGAGGTCGTAAGTAATTTGTCATTGCCCTGATCAGACTTCATTGACTGACTGTTGTTTAGGGCCCCAAAACGAAACAGCAAAAACTATCGCCTCCAACAAAAGTATCGCCTCCAGGAAAGGAAGCAACACCGCACAGAAAACCTTCGACTAACGCGCCGTCATCTCGCCAGAGCTCTGTCACTGAGAAGGCATCTGAGGGGCCAGGCACACTGGAGGAGATTACAAACCCAGCCCGGAAAACCGTTGCCAGTGCTCTAGTCAAGCTATTTGTAGAACAGGTTTCTGATGTGCGGAAACAAGACTCTTTCAAATTGCCTAAGGGCAAGACAGTGGAGGAGATCGCCGGGCAGCTCGGTATGTCGATCGAGCATGCTATGTACCAAAATCTTTGCGGAGGATCTGGGGAACCAACGGAACAGTATAAGTCACAGCTTCGGACGATCTTGTTCAACGTAAAGAAGAACACGTCCCTACGGGATAGTTTGCTCGTAGGCAATCTGCTCCCAGATTCTCTATCCAAGATGAGTTCCCAGGACATGGCGAGCAAGGAGCTCCAGCAAAAGGATGCGGAAATCAAGCGAGAGGCGGAGCGTCAGCACATCATCGCCACCCAAGAGCAAGGGCCGCGGATTAGACGGACGCATAAAGGAGAGGAACTGGTTGAAGAGGACGACCACGTTTCAAGCGAACCTGTTTTCTCGACGGCTCCGGCTCGTCGTATGACTGACGGAAGCCCCAGCCCCGATGACCAGCAGCGTCGCAAGTCGAACGAAGGCCGACGAGCCGGCAAGCCACGACCCATTGACACCGATGGACAGTCACACGACCAACATTTCGCTCATTCCCCCAGTCATGATGACCAGGTCTTCCCAGAGGTTGCCACGCATATCCGAGAACCTGTGCCAGGTGCAAAGGTCCAGGCTGATGCAGAGATCGATAACCTACTGAGGGATGATGATGAACCCGACTCGCCTCCATACTCCCCCAAGGAGTACAATGATGAGGGATCTGTGTGGCGCGGCAAGGTGGTGATGAACCCCATTGGAGAGTTCTCATCATCAGCAAAGCATGTCGGTGGTGCCGACCTGAGCGAGAGCTTACCATGGGGCCAGCTTGCGCCGCCAACATTGCTGATCAATGGCCGGATAGAGATCCAGCTGGCCAGCAACTATCTCTGTGGCCTACGGTTCAGCACATCGACAGACGTCGTCGTGATGTCCATCAATGCGCCTGAGAACCCGAAGGAGCGCGCAGGATTCGACAACCTGTTCAACTACTTCGCAGATCGCAAGAGGTACGGTGTCATTGGAAAGCACCCATTGTCGTCCGTTACGGATACGTACCTCATCCCGGTTGAGGCTGGGACAACGAAGAAGCCCGATTTCCTCGAATTGCTGGAAAACAATTCCCTTGATGATTCCCTGCAGGAACGGATTCTTCTGGCCGTGTTCGTCATCAAGACTGGTGTTTCGAACCGTCCTTCAGTACAGCCCCCGTCGCATCACCCGAGCCAGGAACCCGCAAACACCGCAAGCCCGTTGACTACTGCTGCGCCTACGCCTCAGCAGGCGCAGGCTCCGTACATGTTGCCGGGACAGCAGCATCCAGCTCAAGTATCCCCTACTACGCCAGCACCTTTCCCTGGCGCACCAATTCCTGCACAGGCACCACAATATGCCCAGCCGCCACCGCAGCAGCAGCAACAACAACAACAACCTGCTCCCCCAGCGGGTCAATTCCACCAATATCAACCCAACGCCCCCGCCCCTCAGCCTGCTACTGGCCTCCCAGCCGCCATCCAAGTGCTAGGACCTCAAGCACATGCACCTGCAATTCAACAGCTCCTTCAACAAGCACCGAATGCAGATGCCTCCCAGCTATTGGTGGTACGGGATATCCTCTCCCGACAACCGGATGCTGCGTCCAGCTACCAGGCGTTGACTGAGGCACTGTTCCATGCTACAACTAATGGACATGGTGCGTCATAGGGAGGGTGTTTATATGTACATAGGATTCAACATTGACTTTGGAATTTTTTCTTTTCTGTGTATCAAGGCGTGGCTTGTAGTTTTGTTGGTATGGCGTCGTTTTTTATGATATTATCTCGCTAGTGAGATTGAATAGGGTGGTTATGTTGGGATTCTTTTTATTCTCTGCTCATTCTTCTCTTTACTGTTATGTCAAACAAGGACTATTCATACATTGTGAAGCTTGTCTCTTCTTATTCTTTCAATAGATTTGTGTAATCCTTGTACTACGAATCTATTTTGGTTTACTTGAATCAATTTGTAGACAGATTCTCCAAATCATCCATTATATATTGGAATATGGTAGATACAAACGCACTAACGCCTGCGCTATGCTTATACCCAGCAAAAAGACGAAATATTAAAAGATCCAAAGATAGCCATTTACCATCGTCCCCGTTTCCTATATCCACCGCCACCATACCTCGGCCCTCTACCACCACGTCCACCACCTCCACCACCCCAACCACCATCCTCATCATCATGGTGCCGAACCGGCGGCGGCCGTCCCTTAAGCTCCTCACTAAGCTTCTTCCAACCCTTGCGCATATCCGAGTATCCCATGTGCATCTTTCCGAAGAAATGATCCGCCAGACGACGGTCGTTATCCAGTCGACTGAGGTATGCGCCGCACACGTCGCAGACTTGCAGTTTCTGGTGGCCGGAGGGGCCGGAGGTATCTTGGAGGTTTTTGAGTTCGCGCTCGCAGGTTTCCTTTTGGTGTTTGGCGGTGCGGATCTTGTGGAGTTCGTTGAGGGCGAGGGCGACGGAGCCTGTTTCTCCGAGGACGGAGACTTCGAGGAGACCTGTGTTGATTGTTTTGGAGAGGTCGGAGATTTGTTTCAGCTGGTCTTGTTAGCATTGAATAATAGGAGAGTGGAAAAGAAGCTTACCAGATTATTCGTCTGCCGAATCTCATCCGGCGTTTTCTCCAACCGCCGCTGAGCAGAATCAATCCTCCGATCACAATCATCGATATACTTCTGCATATCGCGCATGTAGTCAAAGTCAAACCCCCATTTCGCCTTCTCCCCAGCAGATGCAAGCTCGTACTCCGTCTTCAGACCCTCGCTGTGCACCTTGGGACAAGGACCAAGGTCCTGCTTGGTATTCGTGAAGAGATCGTGCGGGCAGGTTCCGACCAGGTACGAGCGACAGACTTTTGAATCGGTGATGGATAGCTGGGCATTACGCGAGGGTGTTCCGGTGCCGACGAGGTTGTCCGCTGTTGTTTGGGAGGTCTTTGTTAACTTTCTTGGACTTTCTTTGCACTGAGTTGAGATTTGTGGATGGCTTACCTCCCATGAGCTGCTCGAGCAGCTTTCTCTGTTCCGCCGCCATTGTCAACGAGAGAAATAAACGTTACCAGTGAAAGGGTCCTCCAGAGCAATTCACTCGCTGTTTCGTTGGTATGATAAGAACTTAAGCTGTCGCGCCGAATGATGTCTTTTTGCGATGATGGCGCTTGGCGGGCGGTGAAGCGTTAGGCGCGGCTGCGCTTGAGTGGCCCCTTTTGGCAACTTGGTCGTCGATGCTCGTAATTGAGAGAAACTGTTGGCTTTAATTATATGATAGCTAAGAAGACGGAGATTACCTGATCTCGTGTCTTTCTTTTTAAAGGAAGGTGTCAGGGACTAACCGGTGCTGAGTTGTGCCAACATCAACCGCCAGAATCCCGATCCAAACTCCCCGATACTCTCGCCGCATGGCCCATTGACGAGCCAACGAAGTCAAGTCCTCACTGAATATCTATTTGGGGAAACTCTACGGCAAGAATGACGTGATGACGGTCCTCTTTCTACTTCCTCTGCTCCTCCTGACGGCGCTGTCCACACTCACCTCCGCCGCACCGGACTCCGACTACCACGAAGGCCTCGTCCTCCAACCATTGCCGCAATCCTCCCTACTAGCTTCTTTCAATTTCCGCAGTAATACATCGCAAGAGTCCTTTGAACAGCGGCATTTCAGATATTTCCCTCGCGCGCTTGGCCAGATCCTACAACACGCGAATACCAAGGAACTACACCTCCGCTTTACGACGGGAAGATGGGACGCTGAGAGTTGGGGCTCAAGGCCGTGGAATGGGTCTAAGGAGGGTAATACTGGCGTGGAATTGTGGGCGTGGATTGATGCTCCGGATGATGATGGGTATGTTGTCCCAGGCTATGAACTGGAAACTAGGGAAGCTAATGCTGAGCTGTTGAAGGGCGTTCGCGAAATGGATCACCTTGACCCAGTCCTTGTCGGGCCTTTTCTGTGCGTCCATGAACTTTATCGATTCTACTCGAACTACACGGCCAATCGCATCCTTTGAGCCTGCGGGCGATCATTCATCTAGTCAACTACATCTACTCCATGGGACGCTTCCGGGTGAGGTTGTCTGTACGGAGAATCTTACACCTTTTCTGAAGCTTCTTCCTTGTAAGGGAAAGGCTGGTGTCTCTAGTCTGTTTGATGGACACAAATTGTTCGATGCGTCGTGGCAGAGTATGGCCGTTGATGTGCGTCCGGTCTGTCCTGAGTATGGCGAGTGTATGGTGCAGATTGAACAGACTATTGACATGGTGCTTGATATTGATCGATCGAAACGGCCTCGGGGTACGTTTTTCAAAGGCTTATAGTAACGATACAGTTTACTAACAATGGCAGACAACCCGATCCCACGCCCCGTCCCTAACGAGCAGCTTGTTTGTGACACTTCTAAACCCTATAACGCCGATGATACATGCTATCCTCTCGAAAATACTGCAGAAAAGGGGTGGAGTCTACAAGAGATCTTTGGACGCACTATTAGTGGTGTCTGCCCTCTCACGGAGGATGAGAATCCAGGCAAAGAGACAGTTTGTCTACGGGTACCGCATGAGAGAGGGATTATTATCTCTCCAGGAGCATCTGAAACCAGGAACCCTGACGGCCTCTCCCGTTGCTTCAACTTGGAACCATCAAGCCCGTTTGACCTCATTATTCCGGAACAGGAAGCTCTCACCCATGTGCCGCTCGATGAGCCAGCCCTAAGCGCTGAGCGAACGATTGTCGGCCATGGCCAGGAGCGTGGCGGCATGCGGATTATTTTCGACAACCCATCGAACTCAAGCGCCGTCGACTTCATTTACTTCGAGACTCTACCTTGGTTCCTGCGGCCTTACGTGCACACATTACAAGCAACTATCATCGGCCGCGACGGAATCCGCCGCTCAGTCCCTGTATCCCAAATCGTCAAAGAAACCTTCTACCGTCCAGCCATCGACCGCGAACGCGGCACACAACTCGAACTCGCTCTATCCGTCCCCGCCGCTTCAACCGTGACGTTGACATACGACTTTGAAAAGGCCGTCCTGCGTTACACAGAGTATCCCCCGGACGCCAACCGGGGCTTCAACGTTGCGCCTGCAGTGATCAGACTCTTAGGGCTGCGGGACCAAGCCCAGTCTTACGAATACTACTCCCCAGTTTACATCCGCACGACAAGCCTTCTTCTCCCTCTGCCGACGCCGGATTTCAGTATGCCGTATAACGTGATTATTCTGACGAGTACTGTTATTGCGCTTGCCTTCGGGAGTATCTTCAACCTGCTGGTTCGTCGTTTTGTTGCAGCGGATGAGGCGGCTGCTCTTACGGCGCAGACCTTCAAGGGGAAGATCGTTGGTAAGGTTGTCGCGTTGCGGGATCGTATTAAGGGGAAGGGTTCCAAGATGGAGTAGCTTACTATATGTAATTTATTATAGCAGTTCGATTTCATGCATTAAGTACAAACAAGTAATTATCCAATTTCTCATGCAAAACACAACAATCATAACAAAAACCCAATCCACACCCTATCTTCCCTGCCCATGCAACCTAAAACCACAAACGCATCAGCACCATCCAACCACCAATTCAATTCAATCAATTCACTCATTTAGTTTGGAAAGAAAGGAAGTCATACGTCGCCTCAACCGCATTCTTCGTCTTCGACCACCCCGGCAAGGTATCCGAATTCCCCGGCCGATGACACATAAAGCTATGATCCTCAGTCTGACAACTGGTATTCGACCCCTCCCCTGATATATCCATGTTCGTGTCTGTAGCGCGTTGCGCGAATTTGGACGTTGCGGCGCCTTTTTGTTCTTGTAGGGGGAGGTATTCGCCGAAGGTTGCTTTGGCGTTGGGGGGCTGTTCTCTCGTCAGTTATCGTTCATGCTCTTCTTTTGAACTTCTTTGAAGTTTGAGGGCTGGATGGATGATGAATGGGGGAGGAGGCGCACAGCTACATGACCAGTTCCTTGTGATCCACCCTTGAAGAAACCCTTATCACCCCAGCCTGTGCCGCCGCCGGTGTTGTTGGCTGGGGTTGGGACTGCGCTGGCGCCGCCTAGCGTCGAGGTTCGGGGGTGGTTGCCGCGGGAGCTTTGCTTGGTTTCGGGGTATGCGTCGGTCATTTTGATGGTATATAGAGTATTTTGTAGAGTATGGGGTATAAGTGGAGCTTGTAATTGTTTCGGGTGTAAGATCAGATGAGGTCAAGCAGATGGGTGAAGGGTTTGAAACGAAGGCATTGCCATTGCCATCGCCATCGCCTCGCCATCGCCCCTAGTATACAAATGGAGTCCATGGAGTGACTTCACTATGAGAGCATATGTGTCCTCTGATTGGCTAGGCTGTTGTTGTCCGGGGTTAGGTCGTTTATTGATTGATAAGATTGATAAAATGCTATCAAGGAATCAATTTGCATTGACAGTCGTGTCGATTCTGAACAGAAGTGTATTATATATAACCATCATTGCACGCCAGTCATATATAGTATCATGCAAGTATCAAAAGGAAGGAACAAACAAGTAATAGCAATGTCAGGGATATCAAAGTCATCACGGGACATGTAGCAACAACAAATCATCAGAAAGTCAGGTATATAGTCTGCGAGACGATTACTGCGCTTCGACTTCGTCTGCCCATGTAGATCCCTCCACAGGCGACCAGCTAGGTTCAATCTTCTCAGCTGCGGCAGCCCAGTTTGGTTTGGCATCAGCCGGAAGGTCCTTAGCACCTGGAAGAGCCGGGAACTCGGCTTCATTGCCAGCAGCTGGCGCAGGCGTCGGGGGTTTCGTTTCGCTTGTCGCAGCAGCAGGCTTCTCGAAAGCATCATTGGGTTGCCAACCATCCCTCCGCGGTCCGCGAGAATTGTTTCGTCCTCGTCCACCCCTACCACGTCCTCGACCGCGATTACCGCGATGACCGCCCTGGTTGTCCCTTGGGTTCTCATCCGGACGACCATCATCAAAGTCCCGTCGAGCATAACCCGAAACACCACCGTGCATTCCGCGCCGGAAACCACCCTTCCCGCCCCGAGGATTATAGTCTTCCTCCTGCTTGGTAGCGTCCCACTCCCGTCCGTTCAAAGCATTCATTTTCCGCTGGCGATTACGCTCGCGCTCCGAGTCCATCACACGACGGTTCGCGCGCTCTTCGCGTCGTTTCTCATCGGCGACTTTCTCGCGTTCGAGGAAGGATGCTTGATCTGCTTCTGCGCGGGCATGAGCGGCGGACAGCTTGGCGGCGTTTTCTTTGGCAGCTGCCATTCGTTGGGTGAGTTGTTCTTCGGTGAGTTTGGGCTGTTTCGTCAGTTCACCAGCTTCACATAACTAGAACATAAGCATACCTTCTTAATCCCACCCGTAGCACTGCGATCACCACGAACAGCTGGAACACGCGGACCCTCGGCCCCGCCGTTCGAAGCAGACCCCTTCGACTCCGACGCAGCATCATCATCCTTCTCTTCAACCTTCTTCTCCCCCTCTACATTGCCACTCTCAGGCTCGGGTGTACCCTCAACCGGCTTCTTATTCCCACCCTCACCCCTTCGCCCCGACGCATTCGACCCCCTCCCTCCACGACCTCTCCCGCGACCCCGCCCTCTCCCTCTCTCGCCCCCGCGCCGCGACCCAGATGGTGCCTGTGTAGGAGCTGGACTAGCAGCTGGCGATTCAGTCGGTGTTTCGTCTGGTTTCGTTACAGTCTCTTGTACTTCCTGCGGCGGGGCGTCTGCGGATACTTGCTGTTGCTCCGCGGGGACGGGGATGATTTCATCGTCGAAGAGATCATCGCCGCCTCGGGTCTGCGCGAACTCGTCTTCGTCGGCCATTGTTTATATACTGAGATGTGTTCTTTGAATAAGAGAATAAAATGGGGAATTAGTTTAGCAGACAGATGGCAAACAATGGAATGTAGGCTAGACTAGGCCTAGGCTGCAGTTAACTAACTAACTAGTTAGTTACTCGAGCCGCTGATTCAGCGCTAGTTATCGCGGAGAGCGATATCGCCAATGGCACCTGCGCAGGGACGGGTTGTGATTGGTTCGTTTATATTCGGATCTAATTGGCCGAATTGAGCTATATCAAATGTTGTATTCGAGTTGGTTGACAATTATAACCGGCTAGGCCCTGAAGTTAGTGACTAGCTACAAGAATAATTCGATAGAGAAATAAAGACAGGACGCCTGCCGAGATAGGTCGTCACCTACTTGCAAGGTGACTAGGCGTGGCCCATCACAACAATGATTGAACCAATTTAAATCTATGGTCGAAGTGCCTTGATGCAGCCGTACTAGCCACGTTCTTGCCGACACCTCAATACCCCTCATCGCCTTTCTCTAGAGTGATAGAACATTGCCTACACTTCGGATCTCTCTAGTCTTGCTACCTGGAATGACCTGAGCTTCCAACCTGAACAAATAGATCCACTGGTCTGTATGATTGATTGGTGATTCTCTGGGAACGGACATGACCGCTCAGCTTGCTTCAGTTTAGCTGGAGAACAGAGCTAGTACGCTAGTACTGAAAGAAGCCAATCTAGAACAATCACGCTCTGTTTCTGATCTCTACCTTCACGGAAGGGTGATCCGCAATACCAGAGCGATGAGGGACCGAGGTGCTGAGTTTCTGAGTATTTCCAGTTAATTTTGGAATCATGTATCAAGTGACAGGCAGAAATCCGGTATATATGTACAAACTCAACGAAATCCTTATATACACATCACCACCACTCATCTATGATGCTCTTGCAAAAGAAGCTGCTAATTCCCCGGCACCCAATGGCGCGGAAGAGCTCACTCTCATGGCTAGCACTCGAAGAATCCTCCGCATAGAAGCAGCAAATGCATGGAAGACTGAATGGGCTGCTTCCCCCCATGGGAACTCCGTCCGTCGTTTATGGAAAGAACCCTCAAAAGCGCCAATGCAGCTATACCAAGGCCTTCGGAGAGCTGCTACATCAGTCCTCATTCAAATGCAAACTGGGAAGATTGCGCTGGCCAGTTACCTTGGTACCTTCAAGGCTATGGAATCAACTGAATGCTCCTGTGGACGTGGCCTCCAAGACATACGCCATGTTCTCCTCCACTGTACCAACCAGGCAGGACCCCGGATGCGCCATCTTACACAGGGATCAAGGCGGGAGCTGGATTACCGGGCCTACCTAACACGGCCAGACCTGGTACCAAAAGCAGTGCACTTCATGCTTGAGACAGGCCTCCTAGGCCAGTTTCAAACTCTACCAACCACATACCGAGC